>NC_053119.1:31138904-31271404 GCF_010015445.1 Perca fluviatilis
CAGAGAGGAGGGAGGGAGACACAGACAGATAAGAAGACAGACGGAACAGACGAACAGAAGTGGAGCATAAATAGTAGACTGATGATCATAGTTAGTCTAGTTGGTTGGCTCCTACAGCAAGCCTGCGTTAATCAGTGAACTGTCTGCGAAAGAGGTTGTCATGGTTACTAAGGGCCTGGGCAATGTTTATAAACATCTCTTTGATCTGATAACGATAGCACCTGCTCTTAATATATCTCCTGTAGTACAGCCAGCACTTCAGACACTGAGAGCAGAAGAAATTTTCATTATTATCAGATATATGCTGCTAGAGGAAAAGCATCAATCTAGCTGAGGGTGAGATGTAAATATATTACGGTGAAAAGGTGGGGCTGAACAAAGAAGAAAGAGAGGAAAAGAGAGAGGAGAAAGGAGAAAAGGAACGAGAGAAGATAGAAGAGAGTGTGGTGTGTGTCGGGCGTGTGTGTGTGTGTGTGTAGGGGGTGTGTTTGGTGTGTGTGTGTGAAGTGTGTGTGTGTTAGTGTGTGTGTGTGTGTTGTGTGTGTATTTGTGTAGTGTGTTTGTGTGTGTGTGTTGAGTGTGTGTGTGTGTGTTATTTTAGGTATGTGTGTGTGTGTGTGTGTGTGTGTATGTGTTTTATGTTTAATGTTTCTGTATGTTACTTGTGTGTGTGTTTGTGTGTGTGTGTGTGTTTATGTCTATGTGTGTTGTGTGTGTGAGTGTGTGTGTGTGTTTTGTAGTGTGTGTGTGTGTGTGTGTGTGTGTGTGTTTGTGTGTAGGTGTGTTTGTGTGTGTGTGTGTGTGTGTATGGGGTTTGTGTGTGTGTTTTGGTGGTGTGTGTGTGTATGTGTTGTTAGTGTGTGTAGGGGTGTGTGTGTGTGTGTTTTAGTGTGTGTGTGTGTGTGTGTGTGTGTTTGTGTGTGTGTGTTTACTGTGTGTTGTTTTGTGTGTGAGTGTTTGTGTGTGTGTGTGTTTATGTTATTTGTATGTGTGTGTAGGTGTGGTGTGTGTGTTTTGTAGTGTGTGTGTGTGTGTGTGTGTTTTGTGTGTTTACATGTGTGTTGTCTTTGTGTGTGTGTTTTGTGTGTGTGTGTGTGTGTTTATGTGTGTGTGTGTGTGTGTGTGTGTGTGTGTGTATGTGTGTGTGTGTGTGTGGGGTGTGTGTGTGTGTGTGTGTGTGTGTGTGTTTCTGTGTGTCTATTTTGTGTGTGTGTGTTTGTGTGTGTGTGTGTGTTTATGTGTCTGTTTGTGTGTGTGTGTAGAGTGTGTGTTTTGGTAGTGTGTATGTGTGTTTGTGTGTGTGTTTACATGTGTGTCTATCTTGTGTGTGTGTGTTTGTGTGTGTGTTTATGTGTCTATTTGTGTGTGTGTGTGTAGAGTGTGTGTGTGTGTGTTTTGAGTAGGTGTGTGTGTGTGTTTGTGTGTGTGTTTGCTGTGTGTTATTTTGTGTGTGTGTGTTTGTGTGTGTGTGTGTGTTTATGTGTCTGTGTGTGTGTATATGTGTGTGTGTGTGTGTGTGTGTTTGCTGTGTGCTGTGTGTGTTTACAAAATAAAAACATAATAGTAATTACTAAAAACTAAACTGGATAATAACTTAAAACCCGTAAAAATAAGTTGAAGTAGTGAGTAGTTGAAAAGTCAAATAACACCTTAACCATGACACAATGATTGATATGCCACAGTGGGATTTGGTCCCACCCTAACTGTCCATAACCACTAGCATCTTCAGAACAACAAACAATGTTCATCTAGTGTTTATAAAGATCATCTTTGTCATTAATCCCACACCTGATTGAGTGAAGACGTGTGAGAGAACCCTTCAAACAATCCTTAATAAATTCCACAACAGTACATGCTTCTCTGAAACAGCGACTTGACCGTTAGAGACACAAGGCCTTTGTGAGCGTACTCGATTGTAAAATTTATATGGATAAATGTAAAATGTGGGCATATCCAGCGATTTTAAAAAAGTGGTTTCTGTGTCTTTCACTGGGAAATATAAAGATGTTTACCATTGCTGCTGGATGGGGAAGAAATTGATACTACTTGTCATTTGCTTATGAGGTATAGACATATAAATAGAGCAAGTTTCTAAACTAGACAAAAATTCTACGTTTTTGATGTATAAATTGTGTATGACAAGTGTAGATATTGTGGGCTGAGAGCAGTTTACAGAAAAGGAACTAAGATAATTTTTGGCTTCACCCTCTAGCTATGACATCATCCACTCTAGCAAGCATGATACACACCCTGTTTGATGACAAAATTTCCTGAAATAATCCTAAACTTAAACAGCTTTTTCACAAAACTGTAAAGATATCAAAACACTGAGCCACACGAATACTGATTATTTTGTGAACATTTTAAATTTTTGGATCATGTCTGTAGGTGGAAAGGAGATGTAGGAGGGAGATACATTTTGAAGCAGAAGAAGTTTTTAAGGAGTTGAACCTATCTCATTGACTTTAATGTTAAAAAAAGTGTTAAAAAAGCTTAAAATTTTAAAAGTATAAATGTAGAAAAAAGAGTTGAAGAAGTCCCATCATTAGCTAGGAAAGGCTGAACATTTGAAAAGTTGATTGTTTAAATAGGTGAAAGTATGCAGAAGTTACAGAGGAGCCAAAAACCGTCTAGGAATAATAAAATTAAAATTAAAAACTAGAAATGCATTTCCTGCAGAGAAAATCATTGGGAATGCTTGAATAGCTAGTTACTAAAGCTAAACTGGTTGAATAGTTTAAATCCGTAATGAGAAGAAGTTGAAGTAGTGAAAATAGTTGAAAAAGCGGAATCGTTTTAATAAGGTATATTTCATTAAAAAGTTAAAAGGGTTATGCTAATGTTTGTATCTAAACTGAACTGTTGCTTTAAAAGGTTGAATAATGACAAAATATGTGAACATTGTGAGGTCTGAGTAGATTTTCTAACTGATAATGACTCATATATGCAGAAATATGAAACAAATTAATACTGTTATACTGTTAAGATGAAAGTTGAAAAAGGCTGAAAGAAGAAATATTTTTCATTATTATCAGATCTATACTGCTAGAGCGAAAAAGCATCAATCCAGCTGAGATGAGATGTGAAATATGTGGTGAAAAATGGGTAAAAGAGAAGAGGAAAGAGAGGGAGAGAGAGAGGACGAAGAAAGGAGAAGGGGAGAAGAGAGAGAGAGAGGAGAGAAGGATAAAGAGAGAAGGAGGGAAGGAAGAGGAGGAAAAGATGTTTGACTAAAATGGACTAAAAAGGCTGAAAGTTTATAGCTTGTATTATTATCACCATATCCATTGTAGAACAAACAAGCTGACCCTAAAGAGTGAGAGGTGGTATATTGCCTGAAAAGAAACGGCTATACATGGTGATCTAATGATGGAGGACGAAGGAGGAGAGGGTAGAGAAAGAGGGGGAAGAGGAGGGATAGAGGAGGGAGGGGGACCACTGAACCTACACGATCTATATTATAATTGTATTTTTTACTAATCAGTATGTAGTGTTATTATTTTTTCTTTTTCACTGCTTTTTCACTTACCGAAAAAAATATTATCATCTTACTGTCCCTAGATGGATGTAAATATATTAGAAATAGAACTGAGTAAAGAAAAGAGAGAAAGAGAAAGAGAGGGAAAGAAGGAGAGGGGTGAATAAGATGTTGTGTGTTGGGGGTGTGTGTGTGTGTGTGTGTGTGTGTGTTGGGAGGTGATGTTTATGAGTAATAATATTAATGTAATTAGGAGTATGTATATTTAAATAGTATGTAATATGTTAATATGTATATTTTGTATATGTTTACTATCTATCTTTATTATGTATTATTAATGTGTGTATGTATTTATATGTCATTTATGTCTATGTGTAATATATAATATGTATTCATGTTTATATACATGTGTGTATTATCTATCTTGATTATTGATGGTAGTTATTCAGAACATTGATATGTAGTTCCCTCCACTCTTTTTTTAATATGTAGAGTTTTACGAGATTTGTATATAATTTATTTTGTGTTATTTTAATTAAGGTTCTTTTATATTAAATTAGTATAAATAATGTATTTTTAGTTTTTTAATAGTAATGAAGAATAATATTTCTCATGCTTATGAACTACTTTCAAATCTTTAAATAATGTAATCTTCTTCAATTCTATTTTATTATTAACCCTCTATGAACAATATATTTTGCTAAACAAACGTGTTAGTTTGTGGTCGTAAGTGATGGAGAAGAGGAGGAAAGGGAATGTGGGATGAAGTGAGAAGGAGGAAAGAGATAAAGGGAGAGAGTCAGAGAAGTGAAGACCACTATTCATATTACCTTATGTATTTTATATTACTTATGGTATCATTATATTACTACATTTATATGTTATTATTATTGTACGGGTTGTTTTTTTGGTATATAAACTACAGTATTTCTACTTTAGAATGTTCATAATTCAGTATATTGTTTTTTATAGTTGAAGTTATTGGTGATCTAAGTTCAGGTTGGCTAAATTGTTATAAGTTAATAAAATGTTGTGAGTTTTAGAGAAGTTGGAGTGGTGGTTTAATAAATTATTTATTGAAAGTTAAATAACAAATTTTGAAGGTGAAACTGTAAAGTGAGTTTATAAATTGATAAACCATTCCTTTGTCGGAAGGGATAGAGAGGAGAGAGGAGAGGGAGAGAAGATAGAGATAGAGAAGAGGGAGGAGGGGGGGGGGGGGGGGGGGGAGGATGAGATGAGAGGGAGGGAGAGAGAGAGGGGGATGAGGGAGAGGGAGGGGGGATGAGAGGAGGGAGGAGGAGGGGAGGAAAGAGGGAGGTGGAAAAGAGGGGATAGAGGAAGAGTTAGGAGAAGGGGGAGGGAGGGTGGAGAGTGAAAGAGAGGATAGATAGAGAGGAAGAGGGGGTGGGGGGAGAGGGGGGGGGGGGGGGGGGGGGGGGGGGGTGGGAGAGAGAGGACGACAGAGAGATAGAAAAGAACATAAGTTATATTCCTGGTATCGTGTATGTGTTGTATGGTACGATGGTGTGTTTGTAGTAGTTGGTAGGTGAAGTGGTGAAAAAGTGTAAATCGTTTAAGAGTATGAATTTCACGTTAAAAGCGCTTGATGCTTCAAAGGACAGTTAAAGCTGAAATGATAAAATATGAGATATTGAGGTCTGAGGGAGGAGACAAAGAGAAAGAGGGGATAGAGAGGGATAGGGGAAGCAAAGATGGAAGCGAAAAGGAAGAGGGGAAAGGATGGAGGATGAAGAGGAGAGAGAGGGGGAGGGGGGAGAGATGGAAGCGGTGAGTATCTGGGTGTGTGTGTGAAAGTGTTAGCGTGTGGTTAGCGAATGGTGAGTGATATGTTTATAGATCATGTGTGTAATCAAGTTGGTCTTCTGTGTCTTATTTACTGTGTTTTTGCGAAGCGCTCAAACAATAAAAGTCGGTCAAATGACATTATCCTGAGCACCACAAGGTCTTTGTGAACGTATCGGTATAGAATTTATATGGATAAACGTAAAAATGTGGTCATATCAGTGATTTCAAAATGTGGTTCGTTCAGTGTTTCGCTGGGAAATATCCAGGTGTTTCAACATTGGAGCCAATGGAGAACGATATGGAGATCTTGTCATTTGAAAGCTAAACCAGCGAAAAGTAAAAGGCGTATCACAAAACTGAGCAGAGTTTCTGAAACCAGACAAAAATACCTACGTTTTGATGTATAAATTGTGTATGAGAAGTAGATATTGTGGGCGTGAGAACAATTTATTGAGAAGGGACAAAGATAATTTTTTCGAAGCTTCACCCTCTAGCTATGACATCATCCACTCTAGCTCACGCAATACACACTCTGTTTAATCGATAACATTTCCTGAAATGATCACTAAACTTAAACAGCTTTTTAACAAAAACTGTAAAAGATATCAAACTATTTTGTGAACATTTTAAAATTTGAATCACGTCTGTAGGTGGAAGAATGTAGGAGGAGATACATTTTGAAGCAGAAGAGGATTTGAAGGGTTTGAAGCCTGCTCTCATTGACTTCAATGTAAAAAAAAAGTGTTAAAAAGCTTAAAATTTGAAAAAGTATAAATAGTAGAAAAAAAGTTGAAGAAGTCCCATCATTAGCTGAAAGAGGTGAACATTTGAAAAGTTGAATGGTTTAAATAGGTGAAAGTATGCAGAAGTTACGGAGAGCCAAAAAACGTACGGAATAATAATAAGCAGAAAAATAAAGAACAGGATAACAATAGGTGGAATGCTGTAAAACAGCATTCCCCCAATAAATAAAACTGAATAACAATAGGTGGAATGCTGTAGAACAGCATTCCCCCAATAAGTATGAGAAACAATAGTCACTGAATAAGAATGAGAAACAATAGTCATTGTGCCGATGTGCTGCTATTGCAGCACATCGGCACAATGACTATTCACACTGAATAATCAGTTGGTGCTAGACTAGTTAAATGACTGTTCCATAAATGGTTTTCAGCCCTGGGGTTACCATGACAATTAGCACCTCATTTATGTCAAACAAATTAAATTGTTGCCTTTTTTAAGTGGTAACAGTTTCTGGCGGAGTAAATTATACAGCTATTGTTGAAGACTCAAAAGTGTGCTGCTGCAATGGTTTTACCATGGAGGAAGGATACCATAGCAGATCGAACTATAGAGCCATGTTGGTGGCTGATTTAAATTAGCTATTAGGTATTTTCATTACCGAGTTTTTTTGGTTCAGGCCTCTTCAAAATTCTTTACTTTTCTTTACTACTGTGAAGACATAAGTATGGCAAAGAAGTGAGAAGATAATGGATTTTGAGAAAACAATTTGAATTCTTGTGAACCATGTTAACATATCTTAAAACAAATCCTAGCCAAAGTCAAACCTGCAAAATAGGATACCACAGGAAAGGCAGGGTTTAATATGACATCATAAAAATAACCCTTTTTAGATACAGCTAATTAATTCACAACAATCTTCATCACAGGGAACTTTACCTTAAAATAGTCCAAGTATTATTACTGTTAATCATTTACTACTCCTCCAATGAAGGCTGGACCCCACAAGTTGCTGCAGGACATTCATCATCCCCAGTTGAACCCCAAACTACACCTCAACTGGCTCCACCAACAACACAGGTTGCCGTTGCCTGGCCTCATCCCCCTGCAGCTCCAGCTACACCTCAACGGGCCCCACCAACAACACAGGTTGCCATTGCCCAGCCTCATCCCCCTGCAGCTCCACCTACACCTCAACGGGCCCCACCAACAACACAGGTTGCTGTTGCCGTTGCCCAGCCTCATCCCCCTGCAGCTCCACCTACACCCCCGAAGTCCTTGATTTTATCAGTAGCCTCCACTGGAGCCTCCCAAGTTTAACTAAATAAATAATAAATAAATAATTTGACACCAAATATTATTTTAAAAACGATAGTATTGCTACCGATAAAGAAAAAGGTCTGTTCCGTCTCTATGGTTGGTATCCTGCGTCCATAGCAACGTAAACTGTAGCTGTTTAATACAACCCTCCGTCAGTCACTCAACACCACAGTATCTCCTCCTCCATGCTTGGCATCAGTGTGTGTGCCTACCAGATAGCCAGCTGTTTGCAGCACATGCATTTCTGGCAAAAGCCAGGGTCCAACATGCATTTAATCCCCCAATTACAGGCTGTGGTAGTAGCTTTCTATTTTACCGCCAAAATAAGTCAACCTGTAATGGGGTGATGCCCTGCTATCGCTAGCTAGGTGGAGAAAACTCCTTCATCCAGCTGCTGTTTTAATCAGTGCGGGTTGACTGAACTGAACATTTCCATTGATGGTGAAATGAGACATGAAAAGTGAATGGGACTATTTATGTTGACGTTTCTGTCCTCATTCATCTTGTTTGTGACACACTTGTAAACACGATGTTGCAATGTAACTAATTAGCATTGTTGTCCCGATGGCTGAAGTTACTGCGTAGCTATTATAGACTGTATGAACAAATTTAGCGATAGGCACTCACCAGTTCTGCTGCCATTGCCTGAATTGCAGGAGTTGCTCGCTCCACTTTTCCCCACTTCTTTTTTTCAGCAGATTGATGGCGGCCATGACGACACCCTGCTATGCATGGCAACGGTCTGTTATACATTGCAACGGTCTGTTATACTTTGCAACAGTCTGTTTTAAAGAAATAACAGACCATTGAATGCCGTCGAATTCAACTAAGCTGTGTAATAACAGGTTCTATATGAAGAGTACTGGAAATAAGTTCTAAGCCCCTCACAATACATACCGTTTCTGCTAACAGCAGAGCCTGGTTATCCTAAAGGGTGTAATTTCTGTATCCAGTAAACACTTTGCATTGCCTTCAGTCCCAGATGAAGAAAGTATTAATTGCAAGCCTTCGTGTTAACTCATATTCCAAAATCGTCAGCCCCCCTAATGAAAGACATTGGGTCCATAATTAATAGCAGAGGGCCAATAAAGACCATCTCAATTGTAAACTGTCTTAATAAATAGTTTGTTTGTTTTTCCCTGTAATCAACAGGTGACAGTGTTGAAGGAGGCTGTCCAGCTCCCAGTAGAGTGGTGTCACGTAAAAGAAAAGGTTTGTTCATTTACTGTGTGTGTGTGTAAATCTTTACATTTTGAATTGAAATTCATTGTTGGGAGTCCTCATTATTGCTGTATTTGAATTTGGAAGTGGTTGTAATTATGTTTTGGCGATGCATCCACATTTATTTATTTATTTGGTAAGCTTGACATTTAAATTAATCAAGCTAAATTTAATCTGTGGTGTCTTTCCCCATTAACTACTGCCACTCCATCAATAAGAAATGTCTTTTCCCCAAAAGCCGGTATCTGCCGTGAGAATATGTTCCACAACTCCCTGACACCACAATGACTTTTACTGATTAGGATTCATGGGGTTTCGACACTGATTGCCAACATATTTCTCCTATTGCCTAATCTTATAGTCTATAAATAAGGGTTAATTTACTTATAGCTTACGTATAGTTAACTTATAACGGTTGCCTCCACTTATACCATGGTCACTTTTTTTAAACAATTACTATGTTTCAATGGTTACGCCTGAGGCATTACATTTTCGTTCCATAAGGTTCTTATGCAATGCAAACAGTGTTCACTGCTCCAGTAAATAGAACCAATAAGAATATATAGAAGATATAAGAAAACTTGATAAGTAATGTTTTTTCAGTAATCTCTTAACAATTTTTAATGTTGACAACCAGTAAATATAATTAATTTATTATACTTATGCTTTTTATTGATCCACAGTGGGGAAAATATAAATAATTTCTGACACTATGTGACACCCTGCAGCCAATAAGAATCAAGTATTCACCCAGACCATTGTATAGAGTAACTTACCAGTGTTGCATTCACATTTTCTACAAGAATAACTTTGATATAAGAAAACTTGATAAGTAATGTTTTTTCAGTAATCTCTTATAATTCTGTAAAGGCTTGTTCAGTGTAGTAAGCTTGTTAATATATTTTTCCTTTCAGAATGCCTACACACACTGACAGGGAGCCAGGATTTTTACCCTGTGAAGAGGGTTGCCAAATGCAAAGTTGTTAAGGTTAATGAAAAATAAGGCATCACGTAGCTCCTTCCATTGTCATAAGAAATTCTAAATGAAATTAAGTGAAAATATGTTTTGCAGTTCATGCGTTCCCTTTCGTTTAATGTTTTCAAAGGCCCTTTTCGACTGTAAGGACTTGACTGTACTTGCTGTATAGTCAATTTCATATATAATGAAGTGTTTCATTTAGCAAAAACACGATTCCAGTTAAATTTCCTGGAATCAGATTTTGATTTGATTTTGCTGTTTAACACAGCTTTCAATCAAAGTTGTATTGTTTTAGGCAGGAGCCCAACTTGTCTCTTACAAATGAAAATGTATATTTCTCAAGAATTTAGGAGAGCTGGGTGTCGAGTGCACACCTTAGCAAGTTGGTTCTTCATACAGTGTAAGAGGAAAAAAAGCAATTGCTGAACTTCACATCAAATGGAAAGTCTGAAGATACAGATTGTACCAGTCGAAAAGGGTCGATTGCATTTTTCTGTTTTGAATTGAATTGTCTTAAAAGCATATTTTAGAGAATAGTATAACTGTTAAACCGTGCGAATTTAAAGTTTATAAAACTCACTGTTTTATAGGGCCAAAAAATGAAGCAGGTCGAGTGGGAGCCATGCAAACTCTGGTATGTATGACTTTTTATGGTTAACACATTGTCAATTAGTGCAACAAATGCAAGTTAATGACATAATTTATGTACATTTCTAAGTTAAAGTTAGTCTATATAGGTGCTTAAACAGTACTTTTGAAAACTAATTTAGTATACCCTACATACATCTTATACCTCTTTCACACCGGTGACCAGGGTTGGACCCTGATTATATGTTCAGCCAGTCAACGTGGGTAAATCCCTGGTCATGACATCACCTGGGTAGCCGAGAGCCACGCATAACAATTACTTTAAGATATAGAAATGGGCAGAGCTTTACACGTCATATTCAGTGAACAGCTAACATCACATACTCCCGTCCAGCTGTATACCAGCAGAACTCATATTTTGTAGCTACTTGAATCTGTTATTGTGCAGTTGAGAGAGATAAATAAAGCTTAGTAATGATTGTTTCGCAGTGATTATGTTCTAAAGCACACATAAATAACCATCAGACACTGAAATTATTTTGTGCAGACGATTTCTCCTCCGCTGCAATGGAAAAGCAAATAGGTTACTATAGTATCGGGGTTTTTTTTGTATCACTTTAAGACGAGGGAAGAATATTTCTCTTTGTTTGATTTATTTTATAGTACGCTCAAGAACCGCCCACCTGCTTGCAGGTTATTAACGTTAAGGTAATCAGGTGTGCACATACACAGTCTACTTAGCGATGAGTAAGAGGGAGAGATTGATTCATGTTTTCATGTTTTTGCACTTACGTTAATGATACAACACCACCATAACTCAAATACCAGCTAACAGGCCGGGTTTAAAAAATCTCTTTACAAAATCAAATGTTTTTTACACGGTTGAAAAACCCAGCAGAAAGCACAGTGAGACAACATCTGTATTGTATCATAGTATGCGGCTGACTCTCCCTCTATAATCCCGGCTGTTAGCGAACGATTTACATATTTTTATGATGTAACGCTGGATTTTTACAGACTGTTTTTGTTTTTTGGATTAAAAACCTTTCTGAAGGATATTCCTCATTTGTTTTGATGATGGTAGAGTTAATTAAAGGTGACACAAAAGTACCATAAATCTTACTCAACACTTCATAATAAGGGCTATATATATATATATATATATATATATATATATATATATATATATATATATATATATATACACACACACACATATATCTATCTATCTATCTATCTATCTATATATATATATATATATATATATATATATATATATATATATATATATATATATATATATATATATATATAGTGCATTCCAAACCGTGATTCACATCACAAACTCAATGAATTATTGTACACAGTAACATTGGAATATTATACTATGGTAACAGCTACAGGAGTCTAAATTTGTCTCATTGTGTCTTCATTTTATCTGCATAACTCAAACTCAAACTTTCCTTTTTGTTATACAGTCGAAAGAAGTGGCCATTGAAGTGGGTGGCGGATGACAACACTTGTTAGTGCTTCCATTGTAGGTGCCATTCGTGTGCGGAGATCTGCTATGAGTCGTCGAGTTTGCCGTTAGGCGCAGCGATCAGGGTTGGGGATGTGACGATTTTAGACGAGTGGGAGGAGTGAGGGAGGAGCCATCAACGCTACTTACACTCTACATTACGTTACACACTTTTACTGGCAATCACATCAAAGCCACGCCCTAAAACACCCCCTGCTTTATCGCTGATTTAAAAATCAAGACCATAATTCAAAAAATGAATATCATTCTGTGTTGCAGAAGACTTAAAACTAGCAATTGAGACCATAAACTCATTATGAAAATGTTTACTGAGGTCATGAATCAAGTTAGAAGTGGCTGACTTTCTCCTAGACTTCTACAGGTTTAAGACACTAACGCATTTGCAGCACTTCTCTGAAACGGATGCTTTTTACATTAATATTTACAGTCAGTGTTTGAGTGTCATATATCCATTTCCGTTTTGCGGCTGTGTTAACCCTTGTATTGTCCTTCGTGTTACGGGAACTTGTTTAGTTTATTCACTTTTTGTATTAGCCTGGCCTCTGTCCTTCGGGTCCCAGGGACCCTCGCTTATTGTGATTCTATGCATTTGCTACTAGCCTCACGGCCTCTGTCCTTCGGGTCCCAGGGACCCTCGCTTATTCCATGTTATTCCATGTTATTCCATGTTATTCCATGTCACACGCTCGCCTCGTCCTTCGGGTCCCGGGGACCCTAGCCTACTATTTGACCGCTTTGCGACGTCAACTACCACGGTGGCCCTTGGGGTCTCCGGGACCCTTTGTGCAGTGTAAAGGCAAAGACAAAGCTCAAACAGCCGCGCGAGCCAAGAGGCTACTGTCTCACGCAGTCCGCGCAGTAGGGCTGTGTGCAGCTCCCGCAAACGTATCTCTGGCAGCCACCGCACACTATGTGTGTCTTGCGGTCCTTTTTCTTTGGACAGAGCTGACACCTCTTTCGCTTGCTGGGCACTCTCGGCGCTCTCGGTTCTGCTTCCTCATCGTCGTCTTCCTTGTCATTTTCGTCATCCTCTTCGTCGTCGTTTTCATCCTCGTCCTCCTCCTCCTCGTCTCCTCGCTGGTCTTGTCGGGCTCGCCTGACACCAGTGCCTGACCTGGGCGCGCCTGACCTCGCCGCCACGGCTTTGACGAGCGCGGCAGACGCCTGCGTGCGAGGGAGACGCGAGGGTCTCTCGATGAGCGGAGTGACTAGCGCCCTGCCCAGCTGCTCGAGGAAAGCCCTGCGCCTGTTGAGCTTGCCGCGCAGCCACTCGGGTCTGAGCTCTCGCCAGAGCACAAAGGCGTTGTAGGCGGACATGTCGAGGATGTTGTGGAAGACGGCGAGGGGCCAGTGCGCCGTCTTCCTGCGGCAGATGTACGTGCCGATGAGCTTGTCCAGGTTGTCCACGACGCCCCTGGTGCTGTTGTAGTGCAGGATGATGTCGGGCTTGGCGGCCCTGGAGGCGCTGACCCGCGCGTCCCCCGTGTGCAACGTGCTCAGCAGCACCACGTTCCTGTTCTTCTTGGGCACGTAGGACACCAGAGTGACGGTGGCCGTGAAGGCAAACCTGGACGAGAAGACCGCGCGGCCCTTGGTGTCGAGCAAGGCGCGCGGCAGCTCGGGCTTTTTTTTGCGCATCGTGCCCACCACGGTGAGGGGCCTTTCGTGGAGGAGCCGCCGGGCCAGCTCGTAGGAGGTGAAAAAGTTGTCGCATGTGATGTTGCGCGGGCCCCGCAGGCCCTCGGTCAGGTCCATCACCACTCGGGCGCCCTGATTCCTCTCGGGCTCGCCGCTCACAGACTTGCCCATGTAGACCTGCATGTTCCACGCGTAGCTGGAGCCGGCGTCGCTGGCCACCCATGACTTGAGTCCGTACTTGGCGGGCTTGCTGGGCATGTACTGGCGGAAGGAGCATCGACCTTGGTGGACGTGACGGACAACGAGGAGAACGATGAGCGTGGGAGGAGAAGAGTGACGATGGAAAAGTTACAAAAACATACAAAACACACACACACACCGCGAAAGGGAACCAGCTGCTCGTCCACGGTCACGTCGGGGCCCGGGTTGTAGAGGCGAGGCAGCCGCCGCACCCAGACTTCTCGTATGGCCGCCAGTTTGTCCGAGGCTCATCTGGCGCCTCTCGTCTCGCGGTCGTCGAATCGCAGCACTCGCGAGAGCGCGTGGAATCGCTTGAGCGACATTGTGCCGCGGAAAATGGCCCTGCCGCTCTCCTCGTGCCACAGGCTCTCCAGGGCCTCGTTTCGGGACCTGTACACGCCGGCGAGGAGCAGCAGCCCAAGGTAGCCGCGCAGCTCCGTGACGTCCGTCATTTTCCAGTCGTTGCCGCATTTCCTCAGGCCCTCGAGGTTCGTGGTGGTCACCACGATCTCTAGTATGCGCCGCGTGACCAACAGGTCGAACGTGGAGAGTATGTCGCGGACGCGTGTTACTCGTGTGGGTCCCGGGTTCTCTGGAGCGTTAGCGCGTCTGTGGTCTTGTTCTTGTTCTTGTTCTTGTTCTTGGTCTTGTTCTCCTTCTCCTTCATGTGCTGTGCCACGGAAATGAGGTCGAGGGCGACTGGGATGATACGTCATCGAGGACCATTCGATTTCGCCGTTTCTCGACACAACCTTTCGCTCTCCTCCTCGTCCTGCTCATCCTGCCCGTTGTCTTGGCCCTCTTCTTCTTCTTCTTGTTCTTCTTCTGCTTGTTCTGCTTCTTCTTCTGCTTCTGCTTCTGCTTCTTCTGCTTCTTCTGCTTCTTCTGCTTCTGCTTCTTCTTCTGCTTCTTCTTCTTCTGCTTCTCCCCTTTTCCGTACACCCTCTTGGGCTGCTGCAGCTATGTCTGCTCCTCGTTCTTGTCCTTGTTCTTGTCCTTGTTCTTGTCCTCGTTCGTCTCGGTTTACGGCGGCGGCGTAGTCCTCTTCTCCGCGGCAGTCATGCTCTCCGTCGGCTGCGTCGTGTATGTCTCTGTCGTCTTCTGACGCACACCCGCCGGATGACCATTCGTCTTCCTTGTCAGAGTCGCGGTAGCGGAGAAATACCACGGTATAACGTATGGGTCTCAGAGACCCGAAGGCTAGGGCCGCGGTAGCGGAGAAATACCACGGAATAACGTATGGGTCACAGAGACCCGAAGGCCAGGGCCGCGGTATTGGAGAAATACCACGGAATAACGTATGGGTCTCAGAGATCCGAAGGCCAGGGCCGCGGTATTGGAGAAATGCCACGGAATAACGTATGGGTCACAGAGACCCGAAGGCCAGGGCCGCGGTATTGGAGAAATACCACGGAATAACGTATGGGTCTCAGAGATCCGAAGGCTAGGGCCACTGTATTGGGGAAATACCACGGAATAACGTATGGGTCACAGAGACCCGAAGGCCAGCGCCGTGGTAGCAGGGAAATACCATGGAATAACGTATGGGTCTCAGAGACCCGAAGGCCAGGGCCGCTGTATTGGAGAAATACCACGGAATAACCTATGGGTCACAGAGACCCGAAGGCCAGGGCCGCGGTATTGGAGAAATACCATGGAATAACGTATGGGTCTCAGAGACCCGAAGGCCAGAGCCGTGGTAGCAGGGAAATACCATGGAATAACGTATGGGTCTCAGAGACCCGAAGGCCAGGGCCGCTGTATTGGAGAAATACCAGGGAGTAACGTACGGGTCACAGAGACCCGAAGGCCGCCGCGGTATTGGAGAAATACCACGGAATAACGTATGGGTCTCAGAGACCCGAAGGCCAGGGCCGCTGTATTGGAGAAATACCACGGAATAACGTATGAGAGACCCGAAGGCCAGAGCCGTGGTAGCAGGGAAATACCACGGAATAACGTATGGGTCACAGAGACCCGAAGGCCAGCGCCGTGGTAGCAGGGAAATACCACGGAATAACGTATGGGTCTCAGAGACCCGAAGGCCAGGGCCGCTGTATTGGAGAAATACCACGGAATAACGTATGGGTCTCAGAGACCCGAAGGCCAGGGCCGCTGTATTGGAGAAATACCACGGATTAACGTATGGGTCACAGAGACCGGCGCGGCCAGGGCCGCGGTATTGGAAATACCACGGAATAACGTATGGGTCTCAGAGACCCGAAGGCCAGGGCCGCTGTATTGGAGAAATACCACGGAATAACGTATGGGTCTCAGAGACCCGAAGGCCAGGGCCGCTGTATTGGAGAAATACCACGGAATAACGTATGGGTCTCAGAGACCCGAAGGCCAGGGCCGCTGTATTGGAGAAATACCACGGAATAACCTATGGGTCACAGAGAACCGAAGGCCAGGGCCGCTGTATTGGAGAAATACCACGGATTAACGTATGGGTCACAGAGACCCGAAGGCCAGGGCCGCGGTATTGGAGAAATACCACGGAATAACGTATGGGTCACAGAGACCCGAAGGCTAGGGCCGCTGTAGCAGGGAAATACCACGGAATAACGTATGGGTCACAGAGACCCGAAGGCTAAGGCCGCGGTAGCGGAGAAATACCACGGAATAACGTATGGGTCTCAGAGACCTGAAGGCCAGAGTCGCGGTAGCAGGGAAATACCACGGAATAACGTATGGGTCACAGAGACCCAAGGCCAGCGCCGCGGTAGCAGGGAAGTACCACTGAACACTGGCCAGGGTCACAGAGACCCGAAGCGCAACGCCAGGCCAATACAAAAAGTCAAATGAACTGAACGGGTCCCTGTGACCCAAAGGACAACACAAGGGTTAAACAACTTTTTCACAAAAACTGTAAAAGATATCAAACTGAAAAGCCATAGCCTGATAGCTGAATATTTTGTGAATTTTGGCGTCTGTAGGTGAAAGTATGAAGGAGCTGAAAATTTTGGGAGCGGAAGAAGATTTTAAGGAGTTGAAGGCTGCTCTCATTCACTTCAATGATAAAAAAAAGTGTTAAAAAGCTTAAAAATTTAAAAAAGTATAAATAGTAGAAAAAAAGTTGAAGAAGTCCCATCGTTAGCTGAAAGAGCTGAACATTTGAAAAGTTGAATGGTTTAAATAGCTGAAAGTATGCAGAAGTTACGCTGAGCCAAAAAACGTACGGAAGAGGGATTAATAACTAGAAAATGCATTTCCTGCAGAAAATGCGTGGGAATGCTGAACAGCTGAATTGCTAAAGCTAAACTGGATGAATAGCTGAAATCCGTGAGAAGAAGTTGAAGTAGTGAGAGTAGTTGAAAAAGTGGAAATCATTTTAATAAATATAAACTTCATTAAAAAGTTAGCAGTTGATGCAGAAATATGCAGAAATATGAAACAAATTGTATGAAAAATCTTAAAGGTCAACCGCATTGCACTGCACTGCTGAAACATCTGGAAAGTTTTCAGAGATGGAAGCTAAACTGCATTACCTAAAGGAAGAGTTAAAATACATTGTTAGAAAAGCTTGAAGCTGAACTGTAATACTATCAAAGATGAAAGTTGAAATGAATTGCCTGAAAAGGCAGAAAGAAGAAATACTTTATCAGACATATACACTGCATAGAACGAAAAAGCATCAATCTAGCTGAGATGAGATGTGAAATATATTGCGTGAAAAGAATGGGGCCGAATAAGTGGAAATAGAGGAAAGAGAGAAGGAGAGAAGGGAGAAGAGAGGATAAAAGGACTGAAGAGAAGGAGAGAAGATGAAAAATGCTGTGAGAAACAGATAAAAATGCAGAAAGCTGTATAGACCTTTTTCACAGCAGAGATGTTAACATGTCATAGCAGAAAAAGCACAAGTATTCAAAACCATTAGTGATGGATGCATTCCACTTAGGAGAGACCCTGGTATTAAACCATTAATGATGGCTGCATTCCACTTAGGAGAGGCCCTGGTATTAAACCATTAATGATGGCTGCATTCCACTTAGGAGAGACCCTGGTATTAAACCATTAATATTGGCTGCATTCCACTTAGGAGAGGCCCTGGTATTAAACCATTAATGATGGCTGTATTCCACTTAGGAGAGACCCTGGTATTAAACCATTACTGATGGCTGCATTCCACTTAGGAGAGACCCTGGTATTAAACCATTACTGATGGCTGCATTCCACTTAGGAGAGGTCCTGGTATTAAACCATTAC
Organism: Perca fluviatilis; assembly: GCF_010015445.1. Lineage (NCBI taxonomy): Eukaryota > Metazoa > Chordata > Actinopteri > Perciformes > Percidae > Perca > Perca fluviatilis. The sequence continues at coordinate 31,156,668 of NC_053119.1, forward strand.
TGAGGGCTACATTCCACTTAGGAGAGGTCCTGGTATTAAACCATTACTGATGGCTGCATTCCACTTAGGAGAGACCCTGGTATTAAACCAATAATGATGGCTGCATTCCACTTAGGAGAGACCCTGATATTAAACCATTACTGATGGCTGCATTCCAGTTAGGAGAGGCCCTGGTATTAAACCATTACTGATGGCTGCATTCCACTTAGGAGAGACCCTGGTATTGGGCATGCTGACTCACTGAAATATCTCACTGGGACACTTGATGGAATTGAGCCATCGTTAAGGTTATCATTGTGAGCTGTGCTTTTCCTACTATGACAAGTCAACATGTCTGCTGTGATAAAGGTCCATTCAAGTGGACTGTCTGTGAAAGGGTTGTCATGGCTTCTAAGTACCTGTGACCGTGTTTATAAACATGCTTTGATGTCTGTGATGAGATCTCTTTGAAGTGTCATCAGTGTGTCTGTGTGTGTGTTTGTGTGTGGCTATGTGTGTGTGTGTGTGTGACTGCGTGTGTGTGTGTCTGTGTCTGTGTGTGTGTCTGTGAGTTTGCGTGTGTGTGTGTGACTTTGTCTGTGTTTGAGTGTGGGTCTGTGTGTGTTTGTGTGTGTGTGTGTGTTTGTGTGTGTATGTGTGTGTGGCTATGTGCGTGTATGTGTGTCTGTGTGTGTTTCTGTGTGTCCGCGTCTGTGTGTGTGTGTCTGTGTGTGTGTGTGTCTGTGTGTGTTTGTGTGTGTATGTGTGTGTGTTTTTGTGTGTCTGTGTGTGTGCGTGTGTTTGTGTGTATGTGTATGTGTGTCTGTGTATGTGTGGCTATGTGTGTATGTGTGTCTGAATAAATGTGTGTGTGCTTGTGTGTGTGTATGCGTGTGTTTGTGTGTATACGTGTGTGTCTCTGTGTGTGTGCATGTGCAATTGTGCGCGGGTCTGTGTGTGAGTGTGCAATTGTGTGCGATTGTGTGCGTGTGTGTGTGCGTGTTTGTGTCTGTGTGTGTGTGTGTTTCCAGCGTACGTGTGTATACGTGTGTGTTTGTGTGTGTGTTTGTTCAAGAAGAAAAAAGAGAAAAAGAGATATGAGGAAAAAGGAAATAGACCACTTTCATTCAAAGCAATTTCCAATTGCTACATATGTCAGAGGTAAAAACTCCCCATAAGCAGGATTTGAACACCTGATTTCCTACACCAAAGTCATATGTCTTATCGATTACACTACAGCTACTCATGACATGCATGGTGTTCCTTCATCTATTTAATTATCTCACCTGTTGAATCATGAACATTGTAGACCAGCTAGCGTGAGAGCTGTTGAGGATGCCTTCAAAGAACCCTTAATAAATCCAAAACAGTACACGCTATCCATAGAGTGACTTCACCGTGTGAAACAGGAAGCCTTTGTGAACGTCTCCATCTAAAATTCATGTGGCTAAACTTAAAAATGTGGGCATAGCAGCGATTTCAAAAAGTGGTTCGTTCTGCATTTTGCTTGGAAATGTGAACAATGTTATACAGGAGAGTCAATGGAGGGAAGAATGAAACTCTTGTCATTTGGAAGCTGACTGCGCCAAAAGTAAAAGGCGTTTCACAAAACCGAATATATTTTCTGAAACTAGACAAAAATACCTACGTATTGATGTATAAATTGTGTATGACAAGTAGATATTGTGGGCGTGAGAGCAGTTTACAGACAAGGAACTAAGATAATTTTTTCGAAGCTTCACCCTCTAGCTATGACATCATCCACTCTAAGCAGCGCAATACACACTCTGTTTAATCGATAAAATTTCCTGAAATGATCACTAAACTTAAACAGCTTTGTCACAAAAACTGTAAAAGATATCAAACTGAAAAGCCATAGCCTGATAGCTGAATATTTTGTGAACATTGTAAAGGTTGTTTGGCGTCTGTAGGTGAAAGTATGAAGGAGCTGAAAATTTTGGGAGCGGAAGAAGATTTGAAGGATTTGAAGCAAGCTCTCATTGACTTCAATGTTAAAAAAAGTGTTAAAAAGCTTAACATTTTAAAAAGTATAAATAGTAGAAAAAACGTTGAAGAAGTCCCATCATTAGCTGAAAGAGCTGAACATTTGAAAAGTTGAATGGTTTAAATAGGTAAAAGTATGCAGAAGTTATAGAGAGCCAAAAAACGTACGGAATAATAAAACGAAGAATAAATAAAGAACAGGATAACAATAGGTGGAAGGCTGTAAAACAGCATTCCCCCAAAAATAAAGAAAATGGCCGACACGAACAACAATAGTTGGAATGCTGTAGAACAGCATTCCCACTAAAAATAAAGAAAATGGCCGACACGAACAACAATAGTTGGAATGCTGTAGAACAGCATTCCCACTAATAAAGAAAATGGCCGACAGGAACAACAATAATTGGAATGCTGTAGAACAGCATTCCCACTAATGAACTAGAAAATGCATTTCCTGCAGAAAATGCGTGGGAATGCTGAATAGCTGAATTGCTAAAACTAACTGGATGAATAGCTGAAATCCGTAAGAAGTTGAAGTAGTGAGAGTAGTAGAAAAAGTGGAAATCGTTTTAATAAGTATGAATTTCCTTACAAAGTTAAAAGTTGACGCTAAACTGAATTGTTGGCTTTAAAAGTTGAAAAATCACAAAATATGTAGAACATTGTGAGGTCTGAGTATATGTTCTAACTGATAATGACTCACATATTGTCACCTTCCTAAAATAATTGCCTATGTCATTTTTTCAGGTTTTTCAGAAAACACAAAAAATAAAACTGCCTAAGTCACATGCTTGACATAGGTAATTATACTAAAGGTGTAGAATCACATGACCTGTTCAACTGAGGATGTAGGCAATTTTACCAGAGATGGCCAGCACCATGAGGAGATGATTTAGGCAACAAAATCATTTTTATTAAAAGACATTTTTTCAGGTTTTTCGGAAAACACAAAAAATAAAACTGCCTAAGTCACATGCTTGACATCAGCAATTTTACTAAAGGTGTAGAATCACATGACCTGTTCAACTGAGGATTTAGGAAATTTTACCAGAGGTGGCCAGCACCATGAGGAGATGATTTAGGCAACAAAATCATTTTTGTTAAAAAATGACATTGGCAATTATTTTAGGAAGGTGACGATATGCAGAAATATGAAACAAATTGTATGAAAAATCTTAAAACACAAATGCATTGCACCGCACTGCTGAAACATCTGGAAAATTGTCAGAGATGGAAGCTAAACGGCATTACCTTAAAAAGGTAAGAGCTGAAATACACTGAGAGCGAGCTCTCAAATAAAGCCTCAGAATAGCAAAATGATAAATGCTATCAGTCAAATGACGTCATCCTGAGTACCACAAGGCCTTTGTGAACGTATCGGTATAAAATTTATGTTGATAAACTTAAAAATATGGGCATATCAGTGATTTAAAAAAGTGGTTCGCTGTGGGTTTTGCTGGGAATTGTGGAGCATTTTTAATATGGGAGCCAATGGAGGAAGATTGCAAACTCTTGTCATTTGGAAGCTTGCTGAGCCAAAAGTATAAGATGTATCACAAAACTGAGCAGATTGGTTGAAACTAGACAAAACTGCCTATGTTATGATGTATAAATTGTGTATGACAAGTAGAAAATGTGGGTGTTAGAGCAATTTATAGAGAAGGGACAAAGATATTTTTTTAAGGCTCTGTGCTCTAGCTATGATGTCATCCACTCTAAGCAGCGCAATACACACTCTGTTTAATCGATAAAATTTCCTAAAATGATCACTAAACTTAAACAGCTTTTTCACAAAAACTGTAAAGGATATCAACCTGAAAAGCCATAGCCTGATAGCTGAATATAGAAAAAAAGTTGAAGAAGTCCCATCATTAGCTGAAAGAGCTGAACATTTGAAAAGTGGAATGGTTTAAATAGTTGAAAGTATGCAGAAGTTACGCTGAGCCAAAAAACGTACGGAATAATAAAACGAAGAATAAATAAAGAACAGAATAACAATAGGTGGAATGCTGTACAACAGCATTCCCCCAATAAATAAAGAACAGAATAACAATAGGTGGAATGCTGTTGAACAGCATTCCCGCAACTAGAAAATGCATTTCCTGCAGAAAATGCGTGGGAATGCTGAATAGCTGAATTGCTAAAGCTAGCTGGATGAATAGCTCAAATCCGTAAGAAGAAGTTCAAATAGTGAGAATAATAGAAAAAGTGGAAATCGTTAAAAAGTTCAAAGTTGACGCTAAACTGAATTGTTGGCTTTAAAAGTTGAAAAATGACAAAATATGTAGAACATTGTGAGGTCTTTAGCTGAAGCTGATGAATAGTTGAAAAAGTGGAAATTGGTTCAACAAGTATGAATTTCATTGAAAAGTTGAAGAACACTAATAAAATATAATATAATATAATATATAATAAAATAATTTCTTGAAATACATTTGTAGAAAAGTGGGAAGCTAAACTGTAAAACTGTCAAAAGTGGCAGTTTCAATACATTGACTAAAAAGACTTATTATCAGCTATATCCATTGCATAGAACAAACAAGAGAGAAAGAGAGGGATAGAGAGAGACAGAGAGGAAGAGAGGAAAGGAGAGAGACAGGGAAAGAAACAGAGAGAGAGAGAGAGAGAGAGGGGGAGGGAGGGAGAGACAGGGAGGGAAAAGGAGGGATGGAGAGAGAAGGAGAGAGAGATAGAGAGAGAGAAAGAGAGGGACAGGGAGAGAGAGAGGGGGATGAGAGAGAGGGGGGAGAGAGAGAAGGGGAAAAAAAAAAAAAAAAAAAAAAAAAAAAAAAAAAAAAAAAAAAAAAAAAAAAAAAAAAAAAAAAAAAAAAAAAAAAAAAAAAAAAAAAAAAAAAAAAAAAAAAAAAAAAAAAAAAAAAAAAAAAAAAAAAAAAAAAAAAAAAAAAAAAAAAAAAAAAAAAAAAAAAAAAAAAAAAAAAAAAAAAAAAAAAAAAAAAAAAAAAAAAAAAAAAAAAAAAAAAAAAAAAAAAAAAAAAAAAAAAAAAAAAAAAAAAAAAAAAAAAAAAAAAAAAAAAAAAAAAAAAAAGAGAAGAAAGAAAGAAAGAAAAAAAAAAAAAAAAAAAAAAAAAAAAAAAAAAAAAAAAAGGGGAAAAAAAAAACAACAACAGAGCAGAACAAGAGAATAGAACAGAGAAGACAGACTAAAGTTCATATTCCTGCCTGTAGTATCTGGGTGTGTCTGTTGTCATGGTAACGACTGGCCAGTGAATGTGTGTAAACATCCTTTGATGTGTAATCAGTTAACGAGCAACACCTGCTGAAACTCTCAGCTGGGCCAAACTGAAGATGTTGAGAGACACTGAGCAAGCTCTCAAATAAAGGCTCAAACTGCCAAAACGATAAATGCTATCAGTCAAATGACGTCATCCTGAGCACCACAAGGCCTTTGTGAACATATCGTTATAAAATTTATGTTGATAAACTTAGAAATGTGGGCATATCAGCAATTTAAAAAAGTGGTTCGCTGTGCCTTTCTCTGGGAAATATAAAGGATTTTTAACATGAGCAACATGACATCATGACTTTGCGTAAATATATACGCCACTTTCATAAAGCCAAATGGCGTGTTATTTTACGCCATTTTCAGCTATCCACGTGTATAATACACGCTGGAAACAGCTGATGTCAACAGACCCACCACGTGGCCTCGCCACGTTGTGCGTTATGGTTTTAATAGCTGAAAGTATGCAGAAGTTACGCAGAGCCAAAAAACGTATGGAATAAAATTAAGAAAAATAAAGAACAGAATAACAAAATAATAAAGAAAATGGCCGACACGAACAACAATAGTTGGAATGCTGTAGAACAGCATTCCCACTAACTAGAAAATGCATTTCCTGCAGAAAATGCGTGGGAATGCTGAATAGCTGAATTGCTAAAGCTAAACTGGGTAAATAGCTTAAAAAAAGTTGAAGTGAGAATAATTGAAAAAGTTGAAATCGTTTTAATAAGTATGAATTTCATTAAATAGTTAAAAGCTGACGCTAAACTGAACCGTTGGCTTTAAAAGTTGAATATGACTAAAAATGTAGAACATTGTGAGGTCTGAGTATATTTTCTAACTGATTATGACTAACAAATGCAGAAATATGAAACAAATTGTATGAAAAATCATAAAGCTCAAATGCATTGCACTGCACTGCTGAAACATCTGGAACATTTTCAGAGTTGGAAGCTAAACTGCATTACCTAAAGGAAGAGCTAAAATACATTGTTAGAAAAGCTTGAAGCCGAACTGTAATACTGTCAAAGATGAAAGTTGAAATGAATTGCCTGAAAAGGCTGAAAGAAGAAATACTTTGTATTATTATCAGACATATACACTGCATAGAACGAAAAAGCATCAATCTAGCTGAGATGAGATGTGAAATATATTAGGTGAAAAGAATGGGGCTGAACAAGAAGAGAGGAAAGAGAGAAGGAGAGAAATAGAGAAGAAAGAAGAGCATGAGAGAAGAGAGGAGGTGAGAGAAGAGAGGAGAGATGAGAGAAAGAGAATATAGAGAGAAGGAGAGAGAGGAGAAGAAAAGACCAGAGGACAGAGACCATAACAGACAGACAGAGACCAGGACAGACAGAGAGAGACCAAGACAGACAGACAGACCAGAGGACAGAGAACAGACAGACAGACAGACCAGAGGACAGAGACTAAACAGACAGACAGAGACCAGGACAGAGACCAGAGACCAGGACAGAGATCAGGACAGAGACCAGAGGACAGAGACCAGACAGACAGACAGACAGACAGAGACCAGAGGACAGAGACCAGACAGACAGAGACCAGAGGACAGAGTCCAGACAGACTGACAGAGACCAGGACAGAGACCAGAGGACAGAGGCCAGAGACCAGGACAGAGACCAGACAGCCAGACTGAGACCAGACAGACAGACAGAGACCAGGACAGAGGACAGAGGACAGAGACCAGAGGACAGAGACCAGACAGACAGACAGAGACCAGGACAGAGACCAGAGGACAGAGACCAGACAGACAGACAGACAGAGACCAGAGGACAGAGACCAGAGGACAGAGACCAGAGGACAGAGACCAGGACAGACAGACAGACAGACAGACCAGAACAAGAGAATAGAACAGAGAAGACAGAGAGACAGAAGTGGAAGGCCAAAGCTATAGACTACTGTTCATATTACTGCCTGTAGTATCTGTGTGTGTCTGTGAAAGTGTTGTCATGGTAACAAATGGCCAGTTAATGTTGGTAAACATGCTTTGAAGTTTAATCAGTTGATGAACAACACCTGCTCAAACTGTCAGCTGGGCCACAGGCAGCTCAGAGACACTGAGAGCAAGCTCTCAAATAAAGGCTCAGACTGCCTAAACGATAACTGCTATCAGTCAAATGACGTCATCCTGAGCACCACAAGGCCTTTGTGAACATATCGGTATAAAACTTATGTTGATAAACTTAGAAATGTGGGCATATTAGCAATTTATAAAAGTGGTTCGTTCTGCTCTTCGCCGGAAAATATAGAGGACGTTTATCATTACAGCCAATGGAGTGAAATTTGGACATCTTGTCATTTGGAAGCTCAACCAGCCAAAAGTAAACAGTGTATCACAGGGAAGAAAAGCGGGAAGCTAAACCGTAATACTGTCAAAAGTGGAAGTTTCAATCTAAACTTATCACTTATAAACAAACAAAAAAAGAGAGGGGAAAGGAAGAGAGGAAAGGAGAGAGAGAGAGAGGGGGATGAGAGAGAGGGAAGACAAAGAGAGAAAGCGAAGGAGAGAGAGAGAGAGGGAAAAGAGAGAGGGATAAAGAGAGAGATAGGATAGAGAGGGAGAGAGAGAGGCAAAGGGAAAGAAAGAGACAGTGAGAGAGGGAAATAGAATGATAGAGAAAGAAAGAGAGAGAGAGGGGGGAGGGAGGGATGGAGAGAGAAAAAAGAGAGAGAGACAGGGAGAGAGAGAGAGAAACAAAGAGATAGAGAGGGGGAGAGAGAAAACAGACAGACAGACAGACCAGAACAAGAGAATAGAACAGAGAAGACAGACTAAAGTTCATATTCCTGCCTGTGGTATCTGGGTGTGTGTCTGTTATCATGGTAACGACTGGCCAGTGAATGTTTGTAAACATCCTTTGATGTGTCATCAGTTAACGAGCAACACCTGCTGAAACTCTCAGCTGGGTCACATGCAGATCAGAGACACTGAGAGCGAGCTCTCAAATAAAGCCTCAGACTGGCAAAACTATAACTGCTATCAGTCAAATGACGTCATCCTGAGCACCACAAGGCCTTTGTGAACGTATCGGTATACAATTTATGTTGATAAACTTAGAAATGTGGGCATATCAGCGATTTAAAAAAGTGGTTCGCTGTGCCTTTCACTGGGAAATATGAAGGACTTTTAACATGAGAGCGGATGGAGAAATATTTTCAACTCTCGTCATTTGGAAGCTCGCTGAGCCAAAAGTATGAGACGTATCGCATAACTGAGCACATTGTCTGAAACCCGACAAAAGTACCTACGTTTTGATGTATAAATTGTGTATCACAAGTAGATATTGTGGGCGTGAGAGCAGTTTATAGACAAGGAACTAAGATAATTTTTTCGAAGCTTCACCCTCTAGCTATGACATCATCCACTCTAGCAAGCGCAATACACACTCTGTTTAATCGATAAAAAATCCTGAAATGATCACTAAACTTAAACAGCTTTTTCACAAAAACTGTAAAAGATATCAAACTGAAAAGCCATAGCCTGATAGCTGAATATTTTGTGAACATTTGAAAGTTTGTTTGGCGTCTGTAGGTGAAAGTATGAAGGAGCTGAAACTTTTGGGAGCGGAAGAAGATTTTAAGGAGTTCAAGTCTGCTCTCATTCACTTCAATGTTAAAAAAAAGTGTTAAAAAGCTGAACAGCATTCCCACTAATAAAGAACAGGATAACAATAGTTGGAATGCTGTAGAACAGCATTCCCACTAATTAGATCATGTCTGTCACTTAGCATACACAAGGAAGCTCTTTGTCTCAAGGCAGGAAGAAACCTTTTGTCTATCCGTCTTGGAGCCAACCCCTGCTGTTGTGCAGCTGCTGTAGCTTGAAAAGAATTGACACCCACATGGTGGGATTTTGTGACCGGAAGTAACCTCAGGACATATGGATTTGGAAGTGACGTCTTCTTTTGGGCGACGACGGACCAATGGGAATGGTTTTAATCCACGGGGGGAAAAGGAACCATCCACATGTCCAGGAGAATATAGTGAACAAGCAGAGGGTGGTTAAGGACTGGTTAATGTGAATCCACAAGGGAGAAGCATCTTTTCAGAACTTGTTTTTCTCATGTCATTTCATTATTAAATATTTTTGTTTAAATCTTCATTGGACCCAAGCCACACCTTTCTCAAAAATTCAAAAAATACGCAACATGCCACAGGTGATGCTGCTTGCTCTTTCTGCAGCTAACCAAGCAAGTAATCAACCCTTTGGAGGTCATCACTGAGTTTTAACTCATCAGCCAGGTTATCCCCAAGCAGATCCTGGAATTGCTCATGATGAAGGGCAGAGACACAGACAGACAGACAGAAAGAAAGATTGGCAACAGAGAGTTGGACAGATAATACACAAAGGCAAGCACACAGAGCACAGACACACACACACACACACAAACAGATAAATGAAGGCTAATAGGTACAAAACAGATCAGGAGAGGTTAAAAAGACATACGGCTCTTAAAAGTGCCTTTGAGTTGTTTCGTTTTTAGAAAAACAAAAATGGTTGGTTTTTGGATAATGATGGTGAAATTTGCAGGACCTGTTGAGAGAAGAGTAGAACAGAATTAAGAACCAACAATTCTGAGCTAATGTACCATAGGTAAATGAAAATATATTGCTACCGGAGATTATACATTTTCCTATTGTATTTTTATAATTGACAACAAAGTTATAATTTTATTTGAAAGGATATGTAAGGATATGGCATCAATGGCATAATCGTCAACATTCACAAAAGACTTTCATCTTCATGGCAACTGTCATGTCAGTTCTATGCACACCCCTTCAAAATCGAATCAAAATTGTATGCTTCTGTAGCTAGCCAGCGCCCTGTAGCTGGTGCGGGCCAACATACTGTAGCTTCTGCTAGCATTCCCCCAGCAGACCCCGAGCAGCTGGGCGAGTGGGTGACTGTCCGAAAGAAGCGTAGCACTAGCTCTAAGCTAGCTCTAAGCTAAGCGTCTCAGGCGAGGCCCGAGTCGCAGGGAGCGGCGTCCGCCGGTAACCCTGACGCGCGCAGAGGCACGAGGGCCCATCCATCGCTGCTCGCAGCTTTAATTGTTTCTTTCTTTCTTTTTCCCGTCAAATTAATTGGCTTTTTGAGGGGCTTAACATATTCAAAAACTCACCAAATTTGGCAGTCGCATCAAGTCTGGTGAAAATTTACGTATTTTAAGGGTTTCGCGAATAGCCGCTCATAAATGGCTCGCTAGCGCCCCCTAGAAAGTTAAAAAAAATTGAGCCCCTGCAGTGCGTTTAACGTAGATTCACGAAACTTGGTACACATATGTCACATGTCAAGATGTATAAAAAACTTCATAGAGCCATACCCTAAACCAAACAGGAAGTCCGCCATTTTGAATTGAAAGTTCGCGATTTTGGCCATTTCCACATGTCGTACTTTAACGAACTCCTCCTAGAGATTTCATCCGATCAACTTCAAACTCGGTCTGTGCCATCTTAAGATGTTAAAGATGAAAAGTTGTTTAAAGAAAAACTTTTCGTCATAGGGCGTGGCCGTGGCGGGGCGGCCATTTTGTGCGTTTCACCGCAGAAAGAGGAAGTGGGTGTAACTTGAGTGTACATTGTCCAACTGGCTCGAATTCATAAGAGTCCAACCCTGAGGACAAATAAAGGCCGATATTTAATTAAAATCATAGCGCCCCCTAGTGGCAACAGGAAGTAGGCCTAAAAGTCAAGGTGCTATACTTTAACGAACTCCTCCTAGTGATTTCATCCGATGGACTTCAAACTTGGTCTGTACCATCCCAACACCTTAACGATGAAAAGTTATTGAAAGAAAAACTTTTCGTCAGATGGTGTGGGCGTGGCGTGGCGGCCATTTTGAGTGTTTAGCGATGAACAAAGAAGTTGTTGTAACTTGAGTGTACGTTGTCGTATCTCACTGAAATTTCTCATGATTGACAAGGGTCCAGGCCTGAGGACACCTACAGGCCAAAATTGAATTTTGGTCATAGCGTCCCCTGCTGGCAACATGAAATGCGCCTTATATGACAAACATCATCTGATTTGCATGAAACTCAGAATGTGTGGTCTACATGTGATACTGAGCCGCCCCCTATAATATGACCACGCCCACTTACTCAGGCCACGCCCCCTTTCACAACATTTGAACCGTTTAAGGTATACCCTTGTGTGAGGTGTCATTGAACTCAGCACAGACTTCCTTTTTAATTGGTGATGGTTTGACCCGCCCCCTAAGCTTAAGCCACGCCCCCTTTCATAACATTTGAACCATTTAAGGTTGACCTTTGTGTGAGGTATCAATGAACTCAGCAGAGAGTTCCTTTTTAATTGGTGTTGGTTTGGCCCGCCCCCACATGCTTTAGCCACGCCCCCTTTTATAACTAATGACCCGTTTGATGTAGACCCTTGTGTGAGATATCATTGAACTCAGCAGAGACGTCCTTATTCATTGGTAATGGTTTGGCCCACCCCCTATACTTTAGCCACGCCCCCTTTTATAACTAATGACCCGTTTGATGTAGACCCTTGTGTGAGATATCATTGAACTCAGCAGATATGTCCTTATTCATTGGTAATGGTTTGGCCGGCCCCCTATGCTTTAGCCACGCCCCCTTTCACAGCTGATGAACCGTATGATGTAGAGTCTTGTGTGAGGTATCATGGTATCATTGAACTCGGCAAGGAATTCCCTTTTCATTGGTGATGATTTGTGGTGTCTGAGTGCCGAGCGAATGAACGGTCGCAAGGAGCGGTGACTACCAGTAACCCCGACGCGCGGAGAGGCGCGAGGGCCCGTCCATCGCTGCTCGCAGCTTTAATTAGAATTTGGTTTTCATATCCTGGGGTGCAATGTCCCCAGGTGGCGTTGTTGGTCCCTAAGTTTCCTCCCCTTAGTTGTCTTTAGTTTCCCCTCTCAGTATTTATATGTATTAAAATATTCCACTCCTTGCCACATGTTCATAAGGCCACTCACTGTTTTAACCACACCCTCAACCTTGTGCTGTCATATGGCATCGAAATTGAAGATGTAATAGTATTTCCGCATAATCCGCGAAATCAGACCATTTCTTAATAACTTTATTACCCGACTATTCGAAATTGGATAAAAGCTTCTACACTAGATGGCTATCTGACAATGCTATAGTTTAATTTAAAAAAGATATTCCAACAGCATTTAACTCAATGTCGTGCCTTAATATAACAGAGGACCTTTATGTTAACTTTAGTCCCTCCCAAATTGATCATTTTGTAGATGGTGCTACAGCCTGCCTACGGACGACTTTAGACTCTGTTGCTCCCCTCAAAAAGATGATGAAGAAAAGGAAACTAGCACCTGGGTATAACTCCCAAACTCTCAAACAAATCTTGCAAAAACTTGAAAGTAAATGGCGTTCCACCAAACTGGAAGAGTGTTGTTTAGATTGGCATGACAGTTTGAAAACCTATAGGAAGGCCCTCAGAAATGCCAGATCAGACTATTATTCATCATTAATAGAAGAAAAGATCAACCCAAAACAGTCATAGCTCTACTGAGCCATCTATTCCTTCAGCTCTTAGTAGTGATGACTTCATGAGCTTCTTTAATGATAAAATTATAAAAGTTGGAGATAAAATTCATCACCTTTTGCCCTCAACTTCTAATGGTTAACCTTTAAACGCAGGACTGTTAGAAAGTACGGCAAGATCTGACATATACTTAGACTGCTTTTTCCCTATAAACCTTCAACAACTACTGTTAAAGGTCTCTTCAGCTAAGCCATCTACCTGTCTTTTAGACCCCATCCCAACGAGGCTACTTAAAGAAGCGCTACCCGTGGTTAACACTTAATTACTAGATATGATCAATATGTCTTTATTAACAGGTTATGTACTGCAGTCATTTAAAGTAGCTGTGATAAAACCTCTTCTGAAAAAACCCACCCTCGATCCTGAGGTCTTAGCCAACTATAGACCTATATCTAATCTAATCTATCTCCCCTTCCTCTCCAAAATCTTGAGAAGGTAGTCGCCAATCAGTTATGTGATTTTCAAAAATTGCTTATTTGAGGACTTTCAGTCAGGATTTAGAATGCATCATAGCACAGAGACAGCACTGGTGAAAATTACTAACGGCCTAACTGCTTCAGACAAAGGACTTGTCTCCGTACTTGTCTTACTAGATCTTAAAGATATAAAAACATGTATGACCTACAATTTCCTGATGTTAAACTCAGACAAAACCGAAGTGATTGTGAAACACCTCCGAAACTCATTATCCAAAAATATAGTTACTCTGGATGGTATTGCCCTGGCCTCCAGCACTACTGTCAGAAATCTAGGAGTTATTTTTGATCAGGATATATCATTTAACACTTACCTCAAGAACAGCCTTTTTTCACCTTCGTAACATTGCCAAAATTAGGAACATCCTATCTCAAAACGATGCTGAAAAACTAGTCCATGCATTCATTACTTCCAGGCTGGACTATTGTAATTCCTTACTCTCAGGATGCTCAAATAAAACCCTTAAGACTCTCCAGCTGATCCAGAATTCTGCAGCGCGTGTTATGACAAGAACTAAGAAAATAGATCATATTTCTCCTGTATTAGCTTCTCTGCATTGGCTTCCTGTAAAATCCAGGATTGAATTTAAAATCCTTCTCCTGACCTACAAAGCTCTAAATGGTCAAGCACCATCATATCTAGAAGAGCTCTTAGTACCTTATTGTCCAACTAGAGAACTGCGCTCCCAGAATGCAGCGCTACTTGTGGTTCCTTCTCTTAAAATAGAATGGGAGCCAGAGCCAGAGCCAGAGCCAGAGCCAGAGCCAGAGCCTTCCGCTCTCAGGCTCCTCTCCTGTCTCCTCTCCAGCTGCCAGTCTGGGTCCGGGGGGGCAGACACCGTCACCACATTTAAGAGTAAACTTAAAACTCTCCTCTTCGATAAAGCTTATAGTTAGGGAGTGAGGAGTTGCAGCGTCCGCCTAACTAACGCGCACCTGCTCATTGTCATAGTCGTCAGATTCATCTACCCATTCATCAGTGCCCTACTATGCCGTGAACTACAATTTCTAGTCACTGATCCATTATCTTTATTGTGACTATTATTGCCACTGTTCATCACACCCCCAACCGGGACCGTCAGACACCGCCTACCAAGAGCCTGGGTCTGTCTGTGGTTTCTTCCTGAGAGGGAGTTTTTCCTCGCCACTGTTGCACTGAATGCTTGCTCTTGGGGTAATTACTGGAATTGTTGAGTCTTTGTAAATTATGAGTGTGGTCTAGACCTACTCTTGTTATGAATTGATACTATAAATAAAATTGAAATTGAATTGAACCTCTTCAAATAGAAATACACCGAAAAAAAGTTGAACTTCAAAGACAGCCTTATTCATTCTGTAACATTACTAGCTAACAGCAGCTAACAAACTAAAGTAACTCTACTTTTTTTTTTAAGATCAAATTTTTATTGTTTTTTATATTTTTGAACATACAGAACAGAAACACAATTGAACAAGAACAACAACCCTCTCCCACCCTCCACCCTCTGCGGTCTCGAGGAAATAAACAAAAACAAACAGGAATCACACGTGGCCTAGTCGCTTTCCTCTAATTCATCCACACATCCACACTCTGAGGGCCCATAGCTGAAAAGCTCTGTGGTACACTTTAAGGTTGGGGAAGGCCAGGCCTCCCGTGTTTGTGGTACATTGCAGGGTAGAGTATTTTAGCCTAGGTTGTTAATTATTCCAAATATACTGCCGAATTGCGGTATCAAGTTTCTTCCAGAAATTTATCGGTGGGGGTAAGGGGATCACTGTACTTAAAAATTTCACACGAGGAACTATGTTCATTTTAACGACAGCAATCCTGGACGTAGTGATGCCGGCAGCGCAGACCAATTGGCCAGATCCCTTTGAATACTACTTAATATAGTTTCATAGTTGTCCTGGACAACTCACTGTGTATGGTTATACCCAAATATGTAATTTTGCTTTGGGTTGGTATTGTAACATTACTGGCTGAAGCCACATGCCTGTTATTCAATAAAAGAAGATTAGATTTATTCCAGTTAATTTTATAGCCGGAGATTGAGCCAAATTCGTTGAAGATCTTAAGAATTTTTGGAATAGAGTCCTCAAGATCAGAAATGTACAACAAAATATTGTCCACAAATAATGATATTGAGCTGCTATTGGATTTAATCTGGACATTACATATTTTATTTTGCCTTATGGCTTGGGCTAACGGTTCAAGAAAGATTGCAAACAGCATGGGGGAGAGCGGGCATCCCTGTTGTGAGCCCCACTTGATGGGAAATGGCTGAGAGTGCAAGCCATTGGTTGAGACAATGGCCGTGGGATTTGCATATAAAGTACGTACCATGTCAATGAATTTGGCCCCCAAAACAAGCTTGCCATTACTTGCCACAAGGAGTTCCACTCTAGGCGGTCGAAAGCCTTTTGATGAAGTCCACTGATAAAACTGCTGCCGTTGTTGGGAGGTTTTTGGCTTCTTCTATTACATGAAATAATCTGTGTATATTTTCTGCAGTGTGACGCTTGGGTATAAAACCTTCGTCGGGGTGGACTAGCTTCTCAATAAAGCGCTCTAAGCGGAGAGCCAGGACTTCGGAATTAAGCTTAATATCAGTCCCGATGAGGCTGATGGGCCTGTAATTTGAACAATCCGTAGGATCTTTTCCCTTCTTTGGCATAACGAAGATCAGCACAGTATTGGTTTGTTGGTGGAAAGAACCCCTCCTCTAGGCTGTAGTTAAAACTTGTAAAATGGTAGGTCCTAATATGTCAAAATACTGTAGAAGAAGCTCTGATGGAATTCCATCCAACCCTGGTATTTTCCCTTTTTTAACTGTTTTTAATGCAAATTTAAGTTCCTCTAACGTTATAGGTCGACCCAGTTCTTCTGCCTCCTCTGGGTCAAGAAGAGGCAGATTGTGCTCTTTTAGGAACTCCTGGCACTGTGTCGGATCTGAGTTGCAGAAGACTCCTACAACTTTGAGTAAAAGGATTGAAAAGTGACGCTGATATCCTTAGGATTTGTTGAGATACTTCGGTGCTGTTGATAGTAGCTCTGGATTCACTTTGTTTTAATTACAGAGCTAGCAATTTGCTTGGTTTACAGCCGTTAAAATAGTAATTTTGCCTCACTCTGTGCATTGTGAACTCAGCTCTCATTCTTAGCAAATCATTTATCTCTGCTCAATTGATGCCTAGAAGAGTATGTGTAGATTTAGAAAAACAAGTCTTAAGAGATTGCTCTAATGATTTACAGCGTTCTTCCAACTCCGCAATCTTTGCCTCTCTTTTTCTCTTCAAGTTGACCGCGAAAGAGGATGTGAAATCCCTTATAAACCCTTTAGTTGCTTGCCATGTATATGTGGGATCAGGAACTGAGTCGGTATTAACTGATATAAATTCAGCCAGACATGGAACTGCTGCAGCGCGCCTTCCCTGGTCTGTGCAGCTTCAGTGCAGGTGGATTATTTTCTGAAATATAGTGAATTCATTCTTGTAATAGCCTATTGTATTATCACTTAATTTTTCTCAAAATATTACGACTCCTCCAAACCTCAGAGAACACAGATGAGATATATTTTGAATGTGCACAAAGTTTTGAACATGAGCTGAAATCTTGCTCAAACACATCTAAAATATTACAGTCCAGGGGTTTATTAATGTCGTCACTAGATGAGACAGCAATCTCAAAGTATTTATTTTGTAGACGATTTACATCTCTGAATGAAAATCTCTTTTGTATGAAAAAAAAGCTCAGCCATATTCAAAATTTACATGCATACATGTCTTAAGTCCCCTACCGTAATTTGCTAAAAAAAAATGTAGTAAAGGGTAGTTCCGAGCAAGGTGTGACAAAAACATAAAAAATAAAATAAATCCCATAACTCTCTGAGACCACAGACCCCCTCCCCTATTTGTAAGATGCGTGACCACATCAAACGCAGTTTGCGTAAAACTCAAAACTATACCTCCTGTCTTAAGTCACAGGTCAATTGAAACAGGTATAGTGAATTCTTATGTTAAACAAGAACAATATTATAAACACCTTCAAACTATTTCTGGACTAAGCTATGTGAAAAACAGACCAATCTAGTTGGAGCAATAAACAGATTATGAGCTGAACAGACCTTATTCCTCATGTTCTTTCAGTCTACCTTAAATGTCAACAAACATAGACTGACCAGCCAGCATTTATCAAGCACCTTCAGTCTAGTTGAGTGTCCCTTTAAAGCTCGGCTTCAAAACTTACATACAGTATCCTTAGGATTACCAGCCTTTATTTATCATGTATTTTCAGTCTGGTTAAGTGTCCCTTTAAAGCTTAGTTACGAAACTTACATTGCGCATCCTCAGGATTCACCATGTTCCCTTTTTTCAGTCCGATTAAGTGTCCTCAAAAATATAGATTATAGACTGAGTAGCCAGCATCATAATTTCTTACAGTCTAATTAGATGTCCCTTCAATGGTTGGTTCGAGTGTCGGAGCTCAGTCTATTGCAACCATTGTGGTGGTGGTCACGTGCTTCTCCAAGACGATGGATTTTACAGGTGCTTTAAAATACAGTAGAGCGAACAGTAGTGATTAGGGGCATCGTCTGTGCCCCTTCCATTAATATAGGCAAGTTAGTATGGGTCCAAGAGATGCTGCACCTCACTCCTTAGATTTCCTACCATTATAGGGTTCAAATTATTTCATCACTATTGATGTCAGAACTAAGGGTCTGTAGTCATTATTATGCTGTGGGCAGGGTGTTTTAGGAACAGGAATGACAACAGATGTATTCCAAATAGTAGGGATGGAACATGAATCGACATAGAGCTGGAATATAAGGCTCCAAGCTGGAGTCACTCAGCTCATCTGAAAATATTTTAAGAATAAAAGGTAAAATACCATCAGGTCCACTGGTCTTTTTACTATTCAGCTTTATAAAAACTGTTTATTTGGTTTATGGCTTTGTTCTGCCCAAAGATGTTTTTGTTAAAAAGATACACTAAGTTGCCTGTTTAAATATGCTTTTATTGTTAAGTATACAAAGTACTGTTGAGCTTTTATTCTGAAACAAAACCTAGAGGGGAAACAGGAAACAGGCCGTAGAATTAAGAGACCTATCAACAGTGGGGTGGCATGGCTGCA
The DNA here is from genome assembly GCF_010015445.1 of Perca fluviatilis. Taxonomy (NCBI): domain Eukaryota; kingdom Metazoa; phylum Chordata; class Actinopteri; order Perciformes; family Percidae; genus Perca; species Perca fluviatilis. The sequence goes on from NC_053119.1 coordinate 31,175,044, forward strand.
TTCGCTTAGTGCCTGAAGTTGAATCCAGAGCAATCCTCTGTGTGTACCCCTCAGAAAGCAATGGCTGTAAGCATTTATTTTCCTTTACATGTTAACACATTATATATTGATTGTTCTTTTATGGAAATGTATCTAAGTTTGTACAATTTAAATGCTATAATGTGCTGTAGCCTGCAAAGTTAATGTTGTGTGTAGTTTTTAATAGTTTTTAATTAGTGTAATTTACAGTACTTACTTTACCTTACACTTAACATACTTACCTGTTGTTTGGCTGACAATGTCTTTAGTTATCTTTTTTATCTTCTTTTACACCAATTCAGCTCATCATGACTTACTTGTCTAGAAGTCAATGAAGGAGCATGCACGCTCTCTTCCTGACTCTTTTGAAAAGGAGTTTGGCTGGCTGTTTATTTATGTTAACACTTGGAAGCAAACATAAAGAGAACAGTACAGTAAAAAGCCGTACTATCCGAAGGATTCATTCACCACAACTATGGAGGCCAATGCAGAAGAAAAAAATGAAAAAGTGTTGTCAGTGTCCAGTTAACAGTACATTTTCCTCCAAATCTTCAGTAGCCAGCGCTGCTGCCAAAGCCCGGGCCAAGACTGAAGCTGCCTGCACCAGGGCCATTTTCATGCCAAAATGCCAAATTGGATTTGGAAAAGGCAACCGTCGAAGCGGACCTAGAAGCACTAGAACTTGAAAAAGCCGGCAGCAGCGTCTCAACACAGACAATCAGACAGCGAACAGAGGCCTACCTGGAAAATCAGGCTCAGTTCAGTTCCACACCTATCCAATCACTCTTAGCCAAACCATCTGCTCTCTCTGTTAAAAAGACAAAGCAGGAAGATTCAAGCCTAGTCTTCCACCATGATGTCTCGCCCACAATGCCAAGTAATACACAGCAGCGTGAGCATTTACCTGTGAAAAAGCAGCAGCCACACATGCCCCAGCACCCTAGCTCACACCCTCACCCCACACATAAGGCCAATCAGGAGCAGGGTACCATTCCATACAGATTGTTTTCCTAGGAATAGCACTCAGAATTCTGGAATTACTCCAGCCGCCCCATGATAGACTTTGCTAAGTATCTGGCGCGAAGAGAATTGGTAACCACTGTCGACCGGTGTGGCAGTTCGCTGAGGCGTTGCGTCACTCGCTGTGGCCGAGCCAACCCCTTTTTATTGCCTTCCCCTCAGCAAACCCCTGGTCCTACTGTGCCCTCTTTTGCCGTACGGACGAACGCCAGTTGCCCGTCAGCGGGGCGGATGTTTTGACCTATACTAAAAAAGGAGTTGATTTTGACGCTTCCCTGATGTTTATAGAGACACACACGCCCTCCGTCTAAGGAGAAGCCCTCGCCCGGATCAGGGAACCCGAAGGCGAGACAAGAGGTTAGATACACACTACACCAGACGTCCCCAAAAACACGGGCTCTTATTATAGGGAAATGCACTCCCACTAGGAGATAACAGGAGGTCTGCGTGTCCAAGTCGATCCCCGCCGGGAGGCAACTCTCCACGGGCGGTTAAAGAGGAGTCGCTAACCCCCGTAAGGGGGGAAACCCCACCCGCTTGACATTGGGCGGTACGATCCCAGAGAAAATAAAGAACTGGCAAAGATTGGCTCCCCTAGTCTAAAATCAGACTCAGGTGATTTTTATTAATTTGTGACAAAAGCAGAAATTAAAAGCAAGTGGTCCTTTACAAAATAAAACTAAAACTAAGAATAAAGATAAATCCTCCGCTCTAACAGAGGTATTTAAGGCTGCTTCTCTTTTCCTCCTGGCTCTGCTTCTCCCACACTCATAAGAGTGCAGGTAATCTCCTCTTCGTGTCGAAGAGGGTAAATAAATCTTCCCCAAAACGCAGCGAAGAGAGCGTCTGGGTGAACTAAGAGAGAAGAGAACTTTTTGGCCTCTGTATAACAGAGGTATTCGAAGCCGCTTCTCAGAGATAGTCTTTTTTTCTTTTTCTTTTCCTCCCTTACACTCAGCGAGCGCAAGGGAACCCCTCTCCGGCTGGGAGAGTGATAATGAATCTTCCCCAAAACACAGAAAGTGCAAGGGTAGATGGAGAAGGCTTCATGGTATCCCGATGCCACGTAAAGCACTCGGTAAAAGAGCCCGAAGGAAGCCCAAAAGGGACCCAAAAGGGACCCAAAAGGGACCCAAAAGGGTAAAAGGGGCCGCTACTCGGCAAAAACACTCATATTTATACACAAAAAACATTTTACTCTTCTCAAAGTTATCAAAAGGGACGTACTATATGTACTTCCATATCCTTGTAAGGTAATGTAGGAAACACTTTACAAATTACGTTACAGTAATGAACTTCATGAACTCTAAAGCTCGTGTGCTGTGTATGGCCACACACGTGCCTTCAAGACGCACACACACACAGCTGCATGCACCCATCAAGGCCGCAGCTCCTGCCTGTGCCCTTCTTATCTCTCTAGGTGCTTTCCTACACCTTACAGCTTCTCAAAGAAAGCTCTTTCTGCCCTAAAATGCAAAAACAGATCTGTATGTAAGCAAAAGACAGATTTATATTTGAGCAAAAACAGATTAATATATAAACAAGATATATGTTATTTTTTTGGGGTTTCAACACACACTCTAAGCAATGATATAGTTTGCTTTTCAAAACACATCTATCTAAGTGATTATATGGTTATCTTGTTAATACTGACAACGCTATATATGTTGTAAAGCAAGAAACGACATGGATTCTGCTATTTCTTTGTTTTTGAGTTTTCATCTGGCCTCGTGGACAACACCACAGAGCTTTGTAAATTTGATGATCAGCCCGAAAAGTACAGAGCGTGGCAGTCCTCTCAAATGCCATTGAGGGCATAGAGCTGACAGCCAGATAAGAGTTAGGTTTATTATTAAAATGGTTAGGGAAAGAATCAGCTGAACATGTTAAAAGAATTAGAGCTGCCCATGTCACTGACCCTCAAGCCCCACTTCAGTTGTCCTGGAGAAGACTCCAAGAGTGCTATGCCAACCCTGAAGTTATAGAGAGCGCTCTCTTTAAGCGATTGGACAATTTTCCTTATCTCACTATCAAAGAAAACGTCAAACTAAGAGAACTTGGTGATCTACTCATGGAATTACTCGTAGCTAAAGAGGATGGGTACAAACCTGGGCTTACATACCTTGATACACCACGGGGCATTAATCCCATTGTTGAGAAGTTGCCACCAAACCTACAAGAGAAGTGGCTCACTTTTGGTTCAAACTATAAAGAACACTACAAGGTTTGTTTTCCCCCATTCTCTTTGTTGATTTTGTCTGCTGTCAGGCAAAGGCAAGAAACGATCCTAGTTTTGCCTTGACACAGCGCAACCGCACGCATCACCACAATGAAAAGCCCACGGCAAAGCATGATGGTGTTAATACTGCTATATCTGTCCATTAAGACGGACGTGTCAACAACAGCAGATTCAAGTGGAACACACAGAGAAGGGATGGACAAGAGAAATAGCAGTGAGCCAGCCAAATATTGTCCACTTCATAACAAACATCATCCTTTGGAGAAATGTAGAGGCTTCAGGATGAAGCCATTGACAGAACGCAATAACTCCCCATTACGACGTGCGAGTAAGGATACTTTCGGGGGCCCATCTGTCCCGGGCCGCCGTGACGCGGGGGAGGGCCGGGGGCCGCGCGCCTCAGGCCTCCAGGGGACGAGCGACGCCCGCCCTAGCGTTTTTTCAAAGTGTTCCCAAATGTCCTGTTTTCCGACCAGTACCGATTTTGGCCACCAGGTGGCGCACATTTTTTCTCCCCACGGGACAATAGGGAACACTTTGGCCAAAAGGGAACACTTTGGCCAAAAGGGAACACTTTGGCCAAAAGGGAACATATGCTCATCCGAAGCGTCCGGAATGTTCCCAATTGTCCCTCGGCCAAATGGGAACACTTTAAGGACAAAAGGGAACACTTCTGGGAAGTGCAAAAAGCAAAATGGGAACACTTATGACATTTGGGAAGGACAATCAGGAGCACTTTTTCCATTTGGGAAGGACAATCGGGAGGACAATTGCTCTATTGAAACGCATGCCAAATATCCGCAGAGCCCCCCTATGGAGGCTAAACATCCCAAATGGCAAAAGTGTTCCAAAAATTACCTTGCCCATCAGGGAGCGACAGGGGGGGGTGGGCGGCAAGAGTCCGTGGGCCTCTGAGGTCTCCTTTCCTGGCAACTTCACATGCACTAGCCCCCTGGACTACCAGGGAAGCATCGGGAGGTGTTTCCATCACTCGGGAACATGTCTAAAACCGTATTTTGTTTGGACATGCTAGCACTTAGCACGGCTGCTGACGAAGCTAGGCCATATGGGACATGGGACACTTGGCCTGTTTTCAATAGGGGACTTGATTATTCCCAAGTGTCCCCTCCCCAAATGGCAAAAGTGTTCCCAAATGTCCTCTGACCTTTGGATCTTTATATTTTTGGACACTTGGGAACAATGCTTCTATTTGGGAAGGACAATTGGAAACACTTTTTCCATTTGGGAAGGACACTTGGGAACAGTCAACCCCCTATTAAAAACAGGCCAAATGTCCTGGTTTGGGCTTTCCACACTTTATTTAGAGAAACTACATCATTATTTATGGAAACTAAGTCAATATTTATAGATACTAAGTCATTATTTAGACAAACTGTCATTAATTGGAAAAAATAAGGGAATCAATTAATTAATTAGGGAAACTGATAGGAATGTAGGACATTTGGGAACACTTTTGCCATTTGGGAAGGACAGTTTGGAAACTTTTTGCCATTTGGGAAGGACAATTGGGAACACTTTTGCCATTTGGGAAGGGCAATTGCAGTGACTCCACCACTCTATCAAAATCAGGCCAAATGTCCTAGGTTCGGCTATCAACACTTTATTTAAAGAAACTAAGTCATTATTTAAGGAAACTGTCGTTAATTAGAAAAAGTTGGGGAATAATAGGAATGTAGGACATTTGGGAACACTTTTTCCATTTGGGAAGGACAATATGGAAACTATTTGCCATTTGGGAAGGACAATTGGGACACATTTTGCCATTTGGGAAGGTCAATTGGGAACACCTTTGCAATTTGGGAAGGGATCACTCAACCACCATATTTAAAACAGGCCAAATGTCCTGGGTCAGGCTTTGAATCCTTGTATCGCCTTTTCTTTTTTTTTTTCGTGCCCCTGGTATACTAACTGACTTCCATGGAGAGGAAGGGGGGCCAGACTGGAGCTGAGCCTGTGAAGAGGCCTCAGAGTCGGACACGCACCCCGGCCCACACACCCCCTGATGGATTTGGAAATGTCCTGGTTTGGGCTTCCACCACTTTATTTAGAGAAACTACATAATTGTTTAGGGAAACTAACTCGTTATTTAGAGAAAATAAGTCAATATTTATTCATACTAAGTCAATATTTAGACAAACTGTCGTTAATTAGAAAAAGTAAGGGAATCAATTAATTAATTAGGGAAACTGATAAGAATTTAGGACATTTGGGAACACTTTTGCAACTTGGGAAGGACAATTGGGAAGACTTTAGCCATTCGGGAAGGACAATTGGGACACTTTTTGACATTTGGGAAGGACAATTGGGAACACTTTTGCCATTTGGGTCAGGCAATTGGGACCACTCCACCACCCTATTAAAATCAGGCCAAATGTCCTAGGTTTGGCTATCAACACTTTAATTAGAGAAACTAAGTCATTATTTAGTGAAACTAAGTCATTATTTAGTGAAACTAAGTCATTATTTATAGATGCTGAGTCAATATTTAGACAAACTGTTGTTAATTAGAAAAAGTAAGGGAATCAATTAATTAGGGAACTGATAAGAATTTAGGCCATTTGGGAGTACTTTTGCAACTTGGGAAGGACAATTGGGAACACTTCTTCCATTTGGGATGGACATTTGGGAACACGTTTGCCAATTGGGAAGGACAATTGGCAACACTCACCCACCCTATTAAAAACAGGCCAAATGTCCTGGCCTTTCAAAAGTGTTGTCTGACCCCTTCTGAGGGTGCCAGTAGGGACCCTTCCCATGGGTCCAGGACCACCAAAATTTGGTCATTGATTCTCCACAACACCCTCGGCAACACTGAACAGGTTTCAGGCCATTATGTTACTGTGGGAAACAAAATATTAGCATTGAAAATTGCTTCATGACCTTTGACAATGGCTTTTTGACCTTTAGGTTTTATATTGTGGGACACTTAGGAACACTTATTCCATTTGGGAAGGACACTTGGGAACACTTTTGCCCTTTTGGAAGGACAATTGGGAACACTCAACCACCCTATTAAAAACACGCCAAATGTCTTGGTTTGGTGTTCCCTAACACTTTTCTTCCTTTATTTCATTTTCTGTTTTTAATAGGGGCACTGGCTGTTCCCAAGTGTCCTTCCCAAATGGCAAAAGTCTTCCCAAATGTCCTCTCCCAACTGGAGGAGTTTTGGCTGCATTTGTGGCTTCAAACCTGAAACGGAAAAATAGCAATTTTTTGAATTTCAGCTAGAGCCCTAGTTTTTGAGTATGTCGTTGCCAGCTCTTTATGGAGTAAAACTGTGTTGGTTTGGACGTGCTAGCACTTAGCATGGCTGCACAGGAAGGTCGGCCATTAGGGAACACTCAACCACCCTATTAAAAACAGGCCAAATGTCCTGGGTCGGTGTTCCCTAACACTGTACTTCCCTTATTTCTAAAATGGGACATTTGGCCTGTTTTTAATAGGGTGGTTGAGTGTTCCCAATTGTCCTTCCCAAACGGCAAAAGTGTTCCCAAATGTCCTATGTTCCTGAGCAACCCTGCTAAGTGCTAGCTGACTCTGAAGCCTGAGAGTGGGCTCAGCTCTGGTCTGGCCTCCCTTCCTGTCCCTGGAAGTCAGTTAGTATACCAGGGGCACGAAAAAAAATTGCAAACACCCAAATCCATCAGGGGGTGTGTGGGCCGGGGTGCGTGTCCGACTCTGAGGCCTCTTCACAGGCTCAGCTCCAGTCTGGCCCCCCTTCCTCTCCATGGAAGTCAGTTAGTATACCAGGGGCACGAAAAAAAAAAAAAAGGCGATACAAGGATTCAAAGCCTGACCCAGGACATTTGGCCTGTTTTTAATAGGGTGGTTGAGTGATGCCAATTGTCCGTCCCAATTGGCAAAAGTGTTCCCAAATGTCCTTCCCAAATGGAAGAAGTGTTCCCAAGTGTCCCAAAATATAAGGGTCAAAGGTCAAAAGGGTATTTTCAATGCTAATAAGTTTTTTTCACATTTAACATTGAAATAATGGCCTGGAACCTGTTCCATGTTGAAGAGGGTGTTCTGAAGAATGAATGACCAATTTTTGGTGGACCTGGACCCATGGGAAGGGCCCCTACTGGCTCCCCCAGAAGGGGTCTGGACATTTGGGAACACTTGTTCCATTTTATGAAACATTTCTTAGGCCTTACCCTGTCCTTCCCTTAGTGCGAAATGGGACATTTGGCGTGTTTTTAATAGGGGCGTTGAGTGTTGCCAATTGTCCGTTCCGAATGGAAGTGTTCCCAAGTGTCCCAAAATATAAGGTCAAACGTCAAAAGGGCATTTTCAATGCTAAACATTTTGCTAATAAAGACCTGGGCCCATGGGAAGGGCCCCTACAGGCTCCTCAAAAAGGTTTCTGGAGATTTGGGAACATTTCTTCCATTTCCCATCGCATTTTCAAAAATTATAAATATTCATAATTAATAAAGGAAAGACCCCAGAGACCCCAGATTTTGCACAGTAGCGGGCTGCGTGCCCCTCTACAAAAGTGCATAATATAATATAATATTTTTGCTCCAAACTGTCTAGAAAAAAAAAGTCCCGTTCAAAATTCACCCAAAACATGGTCTTAGGATCAATACGTCCAACACCACGTTTAAATATTGTTTTGAACGGAGAAACTTTTGTAATATGTTGTTGCCGGGCCCAAATGGGGCGGCCATGTTGGTTTGGAGTCGCTAGCACCTAGCATGCTTGCGTGGGAGGCGGGACAAATGCAATTACAAATGAATCGGAGGATTTTATAAGGGAAAATGAATGGGAAATGTTCCCAAATGTCTGACTTTTAAACAGCCATATTTCTTCCAAAAATGGTGCGACATGCATAAAACCTGCACGCAAGCGGTCGTCACAAACCATAGATTCAATGTGTAGGGCGTGGTCATCGTAGACCATCAGGAATCCTATATGCTCAAGGCAAAGGTCCTGGGGGCTGGAACCAAGCCAATATTGTAGCCATGCCCCTTTTATGCAACATACTTGACATTTGTTTAAATATGTTAATGACAAGTATAATTTCTTCAATTGTACTTGTTAGGTTTATAAGGGTTTTTTTCCATTTGGGAACACTTTTGACATTTGGGAACACAAGGCGGTGTGCGAGCCGGGCAGGGAGTCCGACTGTGAGGCCTGATTGCAGGCTAAGCCCCGGTCTGGCCTCCATTCCTCTCACTGGAAGTCAATTAGTATACCAGGGGCTTGGAAAAAGAATAGAAATATAACAAAGTATTGTAAGCCCAATGTTTTTAATAGGGTGGTTGAATGTTCCCAATTGTCCCTCCTAAATGGAAGAAGTGTTCCCAAGTGTCCCTCCCAAATGGAAGAAGTGTTCCCAATGTCCCAAAATATAAGAGCCAAAGGTCAAAAGGCCATTTTTTTACACATTCAAAATAACAGTCAAATAATGACCTGAAACCTGTTCAATGTCGACGAGGCTGTTCTGGAGAATGAATGACCAAATTTTGGTGGACCTGGACCCATGGGAAGAGCCCCTATTGGCTCCCCCAGAAGGGGTCAGATAACACTTTTGAAAGCCCAGGACACTTGGCATGTTTTTCATAGGGGGGGTTTTAGTGTTATCAGTTGTCCTTCCCAAATGGCATAAGTGTTCCCCATTGTCCCATGCCCCCCCTTTTTTCAAATTGCAAGTGTTCCCAATTGTCCTATGCACCCCTCCTCTTCCACCACCCCAAGACCCCCACCCTCGCAGTGTGTTCCCAAATGGCATAAGTGTTCCCAAATTGGCATCCCAAATGTCCAAAAGGTTTCCAAAAAATCAACGCATGTATGGCAAATGTCCCAAAACCCCGACCACATTGCCAATGGGGTACGTTTCGGCCAATGGCAATACCCGGCAATGTAAAATCAGGGACAATCGGGAATATATCCCTTATTGCTGAAAAAATACAAACGTTGTTTCAGGTGCTGTTCTGCTACTCACATGGCTAGAAATTGTCCAGTAGAGCTTAAATGCAACAAGTGTGAGAGTGATCGTCACAGTCATGCATCCAGAGGGCACCATCTCACCAGCGATGTCTCCCACAACTGATCCATGCACGGAGCAGGAAAACGGCTCTCCTCCAGAGGTAACTTCAAAGTGCGCTAAGGTCTGCGGAGAAGGTGCGATCTTGTGCAAAAATATGCTTGGTAAAAGTTTACCCACAAGGACAAAGAGAACGCTCAGTTAAGAGGTACGCAATCCTTGATGATCAGAGTAATCACTCACTGGTCAAATCCAAGTTTTTCCAGCTTTTTGGCATCCAAGATATCCTTTCACCTTACCTCATGAGGACCTGTGCTGGTACCACTGAAATGACTGGAAGGAAGGCTATGGGTTTTCAGATAGAAACACCGAATGGTAAAGTGTGTTTGGACTTACCCCCACTCATCGAATGTAACAAGATCATGAGCAACAGAGAAGAGATCCCATCATCTGAGGTTGCTCGTTCCAATGCTCATTTGAAACCTATTGCACCTTACATCCCAGGGATTGATCCTGAAGCGCAGATTCTCATCTTGCTTGGAAGAGACCTCATTCGCGTTCACAAGGTCAGACAGCAAATCAATGGTCCCCACAACGCACTTTTCGTCCAGCATTTGGATTTAGGGTGGGTGATAGTGGGGGAGGTCTGCATCGAGAGTGCCCACAAGCACCTTGAAGACAGGTATCTGTCTTCAAGACCAATGTCCTTCTTATTGACACCATGTCAGAATCACATCTCTGTTAAAGACAAAGCAAGCTATGGCGGGGAGAACATGCATGAGATCAAGGCATCGTACGGCAGGGAGAACAGGCATGATATCTCCACCTATATGCCAAGCAATCCTGATGCCAGCGTACCTGCAGAAGAGTAAATTGGACAAGGTGTGTTTATTACAAAAGAAAACGACAACACACCTGCTTTTGTCTTTTGAGGATGAGACATTTCTGGACATCGTGCAGAAAGAGTTCAAGCAAGATGAGCAAAACAGCTGGATTGCTCTGCTACCATTCAGGTCTCCCAGACCATAGCTTCCAAACAACCGTACTCAAGCCCTCTCCCGCCTCCACTCAGTGCGACGCACCCTTGACAAAAATCCTGAAATGAAGGAACAGTTTGTTTTGTTCATAGAGAAGTTTTTTGAGAATGGACATACAGAGGAAACTCCCTCCCTGCATGACAATGAACGTTTGTACTTACCCATCTTTGGGGTGTACCATTCCCAGAAGACGGGTCAAATATGTGTTGTGTTTGACTTGAGTGCACAAGAAGGTGGTCTCTTTCTTAACAGTGTCTTGCTCTCTGGCCCTGACTTAATAGGGTTTGTTTTTGTTAGAGAGGACCACAGAAACACAGGTTTCTCTGGTACAAAGATAATGACCTGACGAAAGAGATGGCAGAGTACCGAATGTGAGTGCATGTGTTCGGGAAGAGCGCTTCACCTGCGGTGGCTATATACAGCCTTCGAAGAGCAGCTCAAGAAGGTGAACAGAAGTATGGATCAGACTCATGTCGTTTTGTTGATCGGCACTTTTACGTGGATGACGGTCTGATCTCCCTCCCAACTGAAACCGAGGCCATTAATCTGCTCAAGCGCACTCAAGCCTCACTGGCAGAATCAAATCTCAAACTGCACAAAATTGCCTCAAATAGTGTTAAAGTGATGCAAGCTTTCACACCTGGAGATCTGGCTGCAGGGCTAAAAAACCTGACTGAGCCTCGTGATGAAGCTCTGCCTGTGCAAATCGAAGTATCAGGTTGTGCTGGGACATAGACTCACACTTTTACATTTAAAGTAGCGGTCAGCAACAAGCAACAGACCTTCCTGCAGACAAGTTCAAAAAGTGGGAAACATGGGAAAAATCACTACAGGATCTGAGTAACCTTCATCTTAACCGCTCATACATACAGCAGTCCCTTTCCAGTGCCACATACACTGATTGTGCCTGTTCTCTGACGCCTCAAACTGGGCCATAGGAGCGGTAGCTTACCTGAGGGCTATCTTAACAGATGGACAGTGTAGAGTTGGCTTTGTGCTTGAAAAAGCAAAGCTAACCCTTAACCAGAGCCCGCTATCCCTCGCCTTGAACTATGCGGTGCTGTCCTGGCAGTTGAAATGGCGGAAATGATCCTTGATGAGCTCGACCACAATCCCAATGCCGTGAAGTTTTACTGCGACAGTAAAGTGGTCCTTGGATATATACACAATGACAACAAGCGATTCTTTGTATATGTGCATAATGGTGTTCATTGTATACGCCGGACAACTTCTCCTCAACAGTGGCACTATGTGCCTACAGACCAAAACCCAGCTGATTTGGCCACCAAGTCTGTCTCTGCATCTCGGCTCATAGGCATCATGTGGTTTACAGGTCCAGAGTTCTTTCACAGACACCAACAATCTGAAGCAGACTAGTCTTTCAAGCTGGTGGATCCTGAAACAGAGAGACCTCAGCTTACCACCCTTGCCACTCACATAATTCAAGGTCAGGTTACCCCAGAATGGTTCCAGCACTTTTCCACCTGGGAATCTTTGAGCAGTTTCTTTTTTGGTCCACCAAACTTGTTCATACAGGGCAGATTCATCAGGCATCTGTAAAGGATGGCATCAGTGCAACAAACTTTGTACCCTAGAAGAGCTGGCTGTGGCGAAGTTGGCCATACTCAAATCTGTCCAAAGTGATGCTTTTCCTGAAGAGTATTCTGCACTAAAAGAAAACAGACCAATCTCAAAATTGAGTGCAATCCTGGATCTTGACCCTTTTATGTGTGATGGTCTCCTGCAGATCAGGGGACATCTAAGACCTGCATCAATCAGCTCTGAGGAGAAAACCTCAGGAACAGGAAACAGGGTGTAGATTTAACCCTTGTGTTGTCTTCCCATCAACCATGCACGTTTTTCTGGGTCAAAATTTAAAATGAAAACGTTTATTTTTCTGTCGCTTTTTTCCATGTCTTTTGTCACTATTCTGATGTTTGTTGATTTTTTTTCTGCGCTTGTTTTTTTGACGTTTTACACTTTTTTATAATGCTTGTAATGCAAAGTTATGCTAAAAATGTCAGCAGAGGCAGCCACTCTTAAAATATGAGGCAAAGCTTTCCACAGTCTAGGAGCAACTGTTTCAAATACTCTTATCACCTTTAGTTTTCAGCTTAGTACGGGAAACGGCCAGTAAGCCCGGATCAGAGGACCTCAAAAATCTGCTGACAACATAAGGGTGCAACAGGTCACTAATGCAGGCTGGTGCCTGGCCATTGATGGCTCTGTATGTTATTACAAGAATCTTAAACTGGATCCTGAATTTAACAGGGCAGTCAGGTGAATGAGGCCAGGACAGGCGTAATATGACATGACCTCCCTGACCATGTCAGTAGCCTAGCAGCAGCATTCAGGACCAATTGTAAACGATCTACAGATGATGTACTGAGGCAAAGTAAGAAGTAAAAAGAGAATTACAGTAATCCAAACGCGAGGAAACAATGGCATTATCAGCATTTAACTGAAGAACGTTACTGGCCATACAGTCTGTTATAGCAGACAGACACTCTTGTAAAACATTTACATTATTAATCTGGTTCGGTTTAAAAGATAAATCAACTTTAATATATCATCTAGATAGCAGTGATATCAAATACCTTTAAATTTACTGATAATGTGCCCAAGAGGAAGCATATAAATGGAGAATAAAATCGTTCCCAGAACCGAACCCTGGGGCACCCCACATGATAAGGCAGCGAACTCAGACATATAAGGGCCAGCAGCCACAGAAAAACTCCTACCTAACAAATATTAAGAAAACCAATCAAGGGCTCTCCCAGAGTTGCCCACCCAGTCTCTGATCCTGTCTATCATGATGCGGTGATCAACAGTATCGAATGCTCCGCTGAGATCAAGCGGCACCAGGACAGAACAATTTCCTGCATCAGGACTGGAATTTATCAAGTATATTATGTTTGTTTAGAGCTTGGGTAAGCTCATTGGAAACATCCATCCATCCATCTTTGTCCACTTATCCGGGATTGGGTCGCGGGGGCAGCAGCTCCAGCAGGGGACCCCAAACTTTGAAACAACCTTTTCTAAAAGTTTGGATATGAAGGGAAGCTTTAAGATAGGTCTGTAATTGTTGAGTAGGGATGGATCCAAGCTTGTTCAGGCCTGAGGACAACTACATGCCTATATTTACTCATGGTCATAGCGCCGCCTTCTGGCAACAGGAAATCAGCCTTATATATTCAAGGCAGTGCACTTTAACAAACTGCTTCTACTCATTTAACCCAACTGACTTCTGTGCAATCTAAAACTTTAAAAATTAAAAGTTAAATTAATAAAGGTCTAAGTTTAGTCGATGCTGCCATCGCATGCGATTTTGCTCTTTCCACTTGTTACCCTAAATTAAGATGTAGCTATTTAGTAAAAGCCTTGAGAGTTCCTAGGCTCTTACAAACCTAGGTGGCATTGTCAACAACTACCTACAGTAGTAATCGTGCCACATAAACATCTTCAATCCAAGAAGGTACATTTAAGTTCTACCCTTTGAGACATTCAAAATAATATACCAGTACAGCTGCAAATGAAGTTTTTAGTGGGGGTGGTAAAGGTGGTAGAAATGAACTCTACTCTTTTCCCAATTGGTTCAGGGATTAAGATGCATGAGATCTGCAGTAGTAGGACCCTCTTTCAGTTACCTGACATTAGTTTGATAATTAGCCTTATATATTTATATATATAGCTGAAACACTGCCAAAAGATAAAAAAGCTTTACATTCAAGTTTTTTTTATGTGCGTCAAGCTATTTCTTGATACACCAAAAGGTCCTCTTCTAATACTTCACAAACACACACAGAAAGAGAAAGTCAGACTAAGGCAGGGAGGCCTTTATTAGCTCCATCAACAGGATGTTAATGTGACATTTATCTGTAGTTCTCACCATTACCTCCATTAGTCAAGGTCAGGCTTGTGCATGTGGGCCCTCTCAGGCATTTGTGGCCCTTACCCCATTAAAACATCTGCTACCCAGGAGCACATCGGGATATTAATTCATTACTCATGTGTTTACCTTGTCAGAGGAATCACATCTTTGACTTTGCTCATTTGAATAATGAGGAACACTGAGGGATTTCATGACATTTGCACAATGTTCAGTAAGAGGTTCATCAGAAGACTGCTCTGTGAAGTGTTACGGCTACTGCTTGGATAGCATGGTGATGGTGGTGGTGGGGGGGGGGGGTTGATGGAAGCACAACTTCCTGTCTCTCTCTCTGCATCCCAGTGCATTAAGAAATAATTGAGCTCAGAGAAAGCCGAGCATTCATTTACGGACCATCACTGGCGCTGCTGAAGCCTGGAGGCTCAGTAGTAATTCAGCAGCACCACGGACAGGAGATAGAGGGAGAAGTAAGGCAGTAAGGAATAAAAGGAAGGGAAAGGAAAAAAGGAGAGGAGAAGACCGTGACCTCCCTGCTGGATTGGAGCTGTTTTTAAATTGCTGAACAACAAAACCAATGCAATGGATGATTTTTTAAACCGGTGAACACCTTAACTACAGTAAATTCGAATTTTGCGGATGCGTTGAATGCACTAGACCTATCTAGGGGTGTAGCCGTGGTGGTTCATGTGCATCTTTACACTGGTAGAGGCTGTGACCGAGTGTGTGTGTGTGTGTGTGTGTGTGTGTGTGTGTGTGTGTGTGTGTGTGTGTGTGTGTGTGTGTGTCTGTGTGTGTGTGTGTGTGTCTGTGTGAGAGAGAGAAAGAGAGAGAGAGAGAGGTGGTGAAGGATCAGCCGAAGTGGCAGACCAGTTAGAAGGATGCTGGAGGGCAATGCCTGCAGAAAGAGAGGATGAAATTTGTCGAAAGGCGCTGGAACTGCTCTCCGAAATGTGCTCTAAGGGAGAGGTGCAAGACGAGCACTGCCTGGATTTCATTTACTACTTCAGGGACCTGGCCAGACCGCGTTACACAGACTCAGGTCAGGCACAATCTTCCCTTTTAAAGTAGATCTACAGCTGTCCTTTAAATCATTTGAAATATGCAGTTTTATGGTCAGATTGTCAAGTTTGAGTTCATCATGAGGTTCATGGTCTGATCAAAATTAATTTCTATTTTTAGAAGATTTCAGACTTTAATCCCAAACAGAAGCATTTTCTTTCATATACAGCTAATTTTTTCATATACAGTTTATTTTAAACTTTCCAAACTGGGATTAAAGAGAAATATAACGAAATGTAAAATGTTATCCTTATTCTGTCGTTTTATGCAATCTATCCTCTTGCTTTGAAAATTGAGACCATGATTCTTAGATTCAAGGTAAGCTTACATGATTTGGCTTTTGTGTGCATACACTAAAATATGATTTTCTTTGGCCTTTAGTGGCCAGAGAAAAACATGTTTTATGCTAATAGGAAGTAGCATTAACACACCCCATACTGTGTTTTACTTTACGCCCTGTTTACTAAATGCAAATAGAGTGTGATCTGTGAACTTGTTACAGCACCAACAAAATTAACAAAGTTTTTCAGACATATATATAAGTATGTGTATATTTGTTTACAAATCCGCTACAGCATTCATCAACCTCCTCAAATAGACTGCACTGTTTGAGTATTTGTTTGATTTCTCTTTTACTCTGGTGGGCTGGAGAGAAAAAGAAAAAGCCCCACCCAATGTTCCCCATAGCTCCCAACACTTTGCAGACATGGGTCTAGCAAAACAATTAAAACCAGTAATCTAATCCAGTTATTTTGGACTCCCAGCATGGATTAGTTGGCTGGACGTTCTTCAGTATTAGCATTAGAAGCAATATTCTGATTAGTCAGAATAAAACATTATGGTATACTGTGTTTTACTTTACGCCCTGTTTACTAAATGCAAATAGAGTGTGATCTGTGAACTTGTTATAGCACCAACAAAATTAACAAAGTTTTTCAGACATATATATAAGTATGTATATTTGCTTACAAATCCGCTACAGCATTCATCAACCTCCTCAAATAGACTGCACTGTTTGAGTATTTGTTTGATTTCTCTTTTACTCTGGTGGGCTGGAGAGAAAAAGAAAAGCCCCACCCTATGTTCCCCATAGCTCCCAACTCTTTGCAGACATGGGTCTAGAAAAACAATTAAAACCAGTAATCTAATCCAGTTATTTTGGACTCCCAGCATGGATTAGTTGGCTGGATGTTCTTCAGTATTAGCATTAGAAGCAATATTCTGATTAGTCAGAATAAAACATTATGGCACACTCTGGAACTTTAAAAAAGCTCCATTTCTAGGCTGCTATACATACATAATAGTTACATGTACAGTGCACATAATTCATAATTAAAAGAGTATGAGGGCGTGCCATGCTAGCAGCTAGGCGAGCATTATAGGCTGGACTACAATAGAGCTGTTTGGAGCAGTTTATGAACAGTGTTTTCTGTTGGAGATGGACTTTGGGCTTTTTCACTTTGTAACCTATTACATGCACAAAAACGATATATAACACGATAAAGGAAAGGGAAAAAGCATAATATGAGCACTATAAATTATATTTGACTCCTGGAATTTGTTTTAACATCCCCAACTTCCCTTATCAGAGCATGTAGGAGCATGATCATTTGATTATATTTCTTATGCATATATGGTTACACTATAAATACAGTACAGTAGGCATATTTGTTCATTAATTTCTCTCCTTCTCTTGTGTGTGTTTACATGTATGTTGGTTTTTGTTAAAAGTTAAAAGCCGGTGCCTTTAAACATGTTACAATCCATCATTAAACATGCATGATGAAGAGGAAGTTCAAGCTACCAGAGTGGTTCCCCTGAGGAGCTGTGACCCACTTCCTCTTGTATTACACTGCTCTAAATGCACACACAACACAAACACACACACACACACACACACACACACACACACACACACACACACACACACACACACACACAGGTAGACAGTTTGATCCACACAAATTATTTAAGGGGAGACACCCTAAGTGAAAAAAAAGACTAATAGATATCAGCATGAAACTTCCCCAGTTGATTACTGACATTAAGGCAAATATCTTTTGTATTACAAGTTTTTTAAATGTATATGTTTAAATATGCAAATAAGGTATTATATCATTTAATATGTGCTAAGTTGCATATATTTCCAGAAGAGAAATCTGAACATTGGATAAAGCCAGATTCAAAATTCATGTTTCATTTTGTTGACATATTAAAGTCAAAGGGTTTTACAAAGGGGATTTGGGATATCTCTTTTTATCACAAAATACTGTCAACAGCCATAAAAAAATCTATTTTCGCCCTGTTTTTAGGTATAAAATGTTGTATAAATCAGACTCTGAGTGATATATGAACAAACCCCTCTGGAAAATCCTTAAGAATATAAATAGGAATACAACTGGGAAGTTTGGTGTATGCAAGAGCTGCTAAATTAAAGAGATTTCTGGCTCAGAGTATGAGAAAAAACCCATTTTGAGAAAAAAAAGTTCCGATGTCTTTTGAATGTTTGTTGCAATGAAGTTGCGGGAGACCGTGAAAGTTGCCAAAAAAGTTGCGATTTTTTCTTTTTTTTTATAGTTCTTTAAAAATAAAAAGGAAACTCTGGGCTGAGTTTTCCTAGTAACTTTCCCAAAAAGGCTCAGGATGCTGCAAATGTTGGTATAATATGAAAATGGCTGGTGGATTTAAGACAAAAAATAATAATTTATTGAATTAATCAAATTTGAACATATATGTCAGTGCTTTGTTGATCTTTAACATTGTTAGTTAATTTCATATCCTGGCCTGGGACACACATTCATACAGTTTGATAAAGTACTTATTGGACTTTAACTTATCATTGCACTTACAATAAAGAGCGTAGCTGTCCTCAATTTAGGTCATTGTGTTGTCTCATCTCCTGTTTTTCCTGCATCCACCGTGTGTGTGTGTGTGCGCGCGTCAGTCGCGGGGGAAACGGAGCAGCAGTCAAATGTTTGGAAAAGTTGCGGTGATTGGTCAAAATTTCGAGTCGCACCAAATTCACGGTGATTGGTTGAATTTGCGTCAATTGGCACGATCGCAACATCGCGAAATCCTGGAGGGACTGATTACTGCTAAACATAAAGAAACAAGCTATAACATTTTGGACATATGTATAAATGTAAGTCAAAAAGACACAATCCATTTCAAAGCTAAAAACACAAAAGCCAAATCCTGAAAACAGTCCCTCAGTCAGCTAATGGTGAAGCTAACTAACTAGGCTCCCATCAGCACTGGTTCATAACAACACAACAGAACAAAACAAATTATGAATAATTCAAATGATCAATATTTAGAACATTAGAGAAAGCAAACAAAGTAGACTAAAATTGTTATTTGACAGAGTATCTGCACACTATCAGAGATGTGAAGAAGAGACGGATCCTGACTAAATACAGGCTCAGTGACCACCAACTGGGTCAGACAGAGATGCACTTCCTCCTCCACTGTGAACAAGTATCTTCACTAAGAGATTTACACCTTGGAAAAATTGCCAAAAAAATAAAGTACTTTGTACTACAAAGTACTACTTTGAGAGCGAGAGAGAGTGACAGCACCATTCGCACATTCACATCAAGCGCTACATCGTTCCTTGATACATCTTGAAGACGGATAGATGTATAGACACTTTGCCTGTACACATCTTCTTTGCAAAGACTGCACACAAGTAGTAAACTGCTACAGAACCCATGATTCTGTAGATCATTGCTAACTTTAAGCCGTGTCTCTGCGCAATTAGGATAAATTAAACCACAGATCAGTTAATTCAACGCGCTACATGAACAATCAGCCACTGCTATGTGGCGCTCTAATTACCTCCGCTGTCTCAACATTCCTGTTTTCGAACGACAGTTTACGCATCGACGCACTGTGAGAAACGTTGTTATAAATTGGGATCAGCCAATGAGATTGTGCATTGATAAGACAAGATGGCGCCACGGATGGTAGCCTCGGTATTTTGCTCTCCAGTACTTTGTTTTTGTGCGTTTATTATGCTTTCTGCGGTCTTTCACCAATAACTTTTACCAGAGAGGAACTCTTAAACATCAGGCAAACCTCTTCAGGAACTTTTTCTCCGGTTTTCACTAACCCAGCAAGTTTTGCCGAAATCCTGGTTGGAGGTGCCGTGATCCTCTGTGGAATCTGCCGGAGACGCAGACGTGGGAAACGAGCAGGAGCGCTGGTGAAATAAAGGAAGCAGGGACTACGCACCTCACTTCCAGCCATTCACATAGCAAACGTCCGGTCCCTGGCAAACAAGATGGATGAGCTGCTGCTTCTCTAATGGTTGGTGTTTACATGCCTCCACAAGCCTGCGTAGCGGACGCGCTACAACAGCTAGCCGACCAGATAAGACATAGAGAAAAAACACACAGACTCTCTTGTCATTATTGTTGGGGATTTTAACAGCGCCAAACTCTATCAGGAACTCCCTAAATACAGACAGCATATCAAAATTCCCACCAGGGACAAAAACACATTGGACCACTGTTACACAGTTTTAAAGGATGCCGATCGCGCAATTTCCCAGGCAGCTCTAGGACTCTCTGACCACTGTCTGCTTCATCTCATCCCAACCTACAAGCAAAAACTAAAAACTTCCAAACCTGGGGCATCGACTGTAAAGAAATGGACAAGGGAATCAAAGCGGGAGTTGCAGTCATGCTTTGACTGCACTAACTGGAGCGTTTTTGAAGCTGCAGCTACAAGGTAGCCAAAAGAAGCTACAGTGAGAAACAAAAAAATAGTCTATCTGCCAATGACCCTGCATCAGTTTGGAGAGGTCTGCAAAAGATTAAATGACAATAGGCTTGTCGCCCTGACATCTGTGGTCATGAAATCCTTTGAAAGACTGGTGAGCCACGACATAACAGGACCCCTGCTGGACTCCCTGCAGTTTGCCTACAGGGCAAACAGGTCGGCGGATGACGCCCCACAGGGGTGTGTCCTCTCCCCGCTGCTCTTCACCCTCTACACTAATGACTGCACCTCAAAGAACCCGTCTGTAAAACTCCTCAAGTTTGCAGATGACACAACCGTCATTGGTTTGATTTTGATAGTAATGAGTCTGCTTACAGACAGGAGGTGGAACAGCTGGTCCAATGGTGCAGTCAGAACCATCTGGAGTTAAATCCCAAGAAGACTGTGGAGATGACAGTTGACTTTAGGAGAAGTCCCTTCACATTCATCTACCAACCCTTATAGAGCTGGCTCAGGTTTGCCTTGGACCACACTGAGGTCCTCTCTCTTTTCATCTGTGTGCACTCATGCCCCAGAAATGCTTGTTACTAATTTAGCTATGGGGAGCTTGTTCCCCGGAGTCGTTATGTTTTCTCACCTTGCAGTTTTCCTTGGATTAGTGTGGACCTAAATAATGGTTGCAGCTGCTGCCGTGGTCCTGCTACGCCATGAACTACTACAAGTACTATTTCTAGTCATAGTTCCATTATCTTTATTGTGACTATAATTGCCACTGTTCATTATACCCCCAACCGGCACCGTCAGACAACTGCCCACCATGAGCTTGGGTCTGTCCGAGGTTTCTGCCTAAAAGGAAGTTTTTCCTCGCCACTGTTTCACTAAATGCTTGCTCTTGGGGGAATTATTGGAATTATTGGGTCTTTGTAAATTATAGAGTGTGGTCTATACCTAGTCTATCTGTAAAGTGTCTCTGGTTAGGACGTGAGTGCCGACAGCGGTGAAGGCCCTATTGAAACTGAAGGAATTATAATTATTTTCTGCAAATTAATCGCCTTTTTGAGGGGTTTAACATATTCAAAAACTCACCAATGGCTCAAAAATGGCTCGCTAGCGCCCCCTACAAAGTTAAAACAATTGAGCCCCTACAGTGCGTTTAATGTAGACTCACGAAACTTGGTACAGATATGTAACATGTCAAGATGTACAAAAACCTTCATTGGAGCCATACCCTAAACCCAACAGGAAGTCCACCATTTTGATTTCAAAGTGCGAAATTAGTGTGATTTTGGCCATTTCCACGTCGTAGTTTAACAAACTCCTCCTAGAGATTTCATGCGATCAACTTCAAATTTGGTCTGTGCCATCTTAAGATGTAAAGATGAAAAGTTGGTAAAAGAAAAACTTTCCGTCATAGGGCGTGGCCGTGGCGGCCATTTTGTGCGTTTCGCCGCCGAAACAGGAAGTGGGTGTAACTCGAGTGTACATTGTCCAACTGGCTCGAAACTTGTCAGGATTCATAACACTCCAAATCTGAGGACATTTACTGGACAAAAGTCATAGTGCCCCCTAGTGGAAACAGGAAGTAGGCCTAAAAGTCAAGGTGCTATACTTTAACGAACTCTTCCTAGAGATCTCATCCGATGGACTTCAAATTTAGTCTGTACCATCCCAACACCTTAACGATGAAAAGTTATTAAAAGAAAAACTTTTCGTCAAACAGTTTGGGCGTGGGGGCCATTTTGAGTGTTTAGCGATCAACAAAGAAGTTGTTGTAACTTGAGTGTAGGTTGTCGTATCTGCCCAAAATTTCTCACAATTCAATTCAATTTCAATTCAATTTTATTTATCGTATCAAATCATAACAGAGTTATCTCAAGACACTTTACAGATAGAGTAGGTCTAGACCACACTCTATAAATTCCAAAACCCCAACAATTACAGTAATTCCCTCAAGAGCAAGCATTAGCAGTGGCTATTGCGACAGTGGCAAGGAAAAACTCCCTTTTAGGAAGAAACCTCGGCAGACCCAGACTCTTGGTAGGCGCTGTCTGACGGGCCGGTTGGGGGTGTGATGAACAGTGGCACATAACAGTCACATTAAAGATAATGGAACAGTGACTTCGAAGGTCATTGTGGAAGTTCATGTCATGTCGGATGCGGCGGACGCAGCAGGACGCAGCAGGATGCAGCCGGGAATTGCAGAAGAAGAAAGAAGAAAGAAACATAAGGACTCCAGGGAGTAAACTCCCCAGAGCTAGGTTAGTAACAAGCATTGCTACAATTGACAAGGGTCCAGGCCTGAGGACAGCTACAGACCAAAATTGACTTTTGGTCATAGCGCCCCCCGCTGGCAACAGGAAATGCACCGTAAATCGGATGACAAACATCATCCAATTTACATGAAACTTATGTGTGGTCTACATGTGATACTGAGCCGCCCCCTATACTTTAACCACGCCCCCTTTATCAGGCCACGCCCCCTTTCATAACATTTGAACCGTTTGATGTAGACCCTTGTGTGAGGCATCATTGAACTCAGCAGAGAGTTCCTTATACATTGGTGATTGCTTGGCCCGCCCCCTATGTTTAAGCCACGCCCCCTTTCATACATGCTGACCCATCTAAGGTAGAGTCTTGTGTGAGGTATCATTGAACTCAGCAGAGAGTTCCTTTTTAATTGGTGATGGTTTGACCTGCCCCCTATGCTTTAGCCACGCCCCCTTTCACAGCTAATGAAATGTATGACGTAGACTCTTGTGTGAGGTATCATTGAACTCGGCAGGGAGTTCCCTTTTCATTGGTGACAATTTGCGGTGTCTGAGTGCCACGCAAATGCATGGTCGCAAGGAACGGAGTCCGCCAGTAACCCCGATGCGCGTGGGCCTGTCCATCGCTGCTTGCAGCTTTAATTATGATTTGATACTATAAATAAAATTTAATTGAACTTGTTTTGGTGGAACATTTGCAAAATAAAATGCCACATTAAATATTTGTGGTGGGGAGTGGGATATCTTAACATAATTATAAATATATACTGGGAGGGAAAACTAAAGACAACTAATCGGAGGAAAATTAGGGACCGACAACGCCACCTGGGGACTTGCACCCTAGGATATGAAAACCAAATTCTAATAAGGACACAGGTTCAAAACTGATGAGGCAGAGACAGTAGATAAAACAGAACAAATGTTTTTATTATTAAAAATGATTTAAAAGACAACAACTGTGACAATACTAAAAACACTCCAATGAAATAAATATAATAAACTCAAAACGGTGGGCTGGGGCTTCAGTGGGGGGCAGACTACGGGGTAAGGATACCCCGTCTCCCTAGTCTGGGGGGCAACACCACAAACACTACAACAAAACATGCACAAAAAGAGTCCCAGTGCCTACTTTGCATGCAATGGGAGCGAGGTTCCAACCTGGTGCCTAGCCGCCCACCTGAAGACACCCAGGCCACGCCAAAAAGCAAGGGAACAAAAGAAGAACACTCCTGAAACAAAGAATCAAAAATGAACAAAGACCAACAACCCCAATCAGCAACTAAACAATCTTAAAACATATACTGAAACAACATAACAGAAATATATTCAAAATAAACAAACTTAATAAAGAAACTAAAGAAAAGAAAAGGCAAACCTAACAAAAACAAAGTAAAGCAGAACAGCAACAGGTGAACCTAAAACACAAAAGGCACATGTTAGTTGGAGGGACAACTTTAAATCACCAACAAAGAATAAAAATGGGTCACCCTACTCACCACCTTCAGCAGGCAACCACCACCAGGGACCAGCAAAAGATTAAACTGAGCCAGCTGAGGGCTTTTATACTGCACCTGGGCAGGGGTAGGAGCTAAGGGAGGAGTTTTACTGGAATACTGGTGTTGCGTTCACAACACCTCACTGTGGTTCACTACATATTGAATGAAGCTAACTGTTCACGCAATACAGTAAAGTGAGTGATTTAACTTGGATACCAGCTGGATACATGCAACTCCAACAATTTGGTTTTATCAGCTGTTTTTTAGGATAAGTGTTTTTTCTTTGCGTAGGCGAAGCATAGACGGGATAGGGGTCTCATCGCTACTCTTTGCAGATGATATGGTCCTGATGGCATCATCAGCCTGTGACCTTCAGCACTCTCACTGGATCGGTTCGCAGCCGAGTGTGAAGCGGCTGGGATGAGGATCAGCACCTCTAAATCTCAGGCCATGGTTCTCAGCAGGAACTACTAATGGAGTGCCTACTCCAGGTAGGGAATGAGTCCTTAGCCCATGTGAAGGAGTTAAAATACCTTGGGGTATTGTTAGCGAGTGAGGATGGATGCAGGAGATTGGTCAGAGAATCGGTGCAGCGGGGGCGGTATTACATTCAATTTATCGCACTGTTGTGATGAAAAGAAAGCTGAGCCAGAAGGCAAAGCTCGTTCCTACCCACACCTATGATCATGAAGGCTGGGTCATGACCGAAAGAACGAGATCCAGGGTACAAGTGGCCGAAATGGGTTTCTTCAGGAGGGTGGCTGGCGTCTCCCTTAGAGATAGGGTGAGAAGCACAGTCATTCGTGAGGAGCTCGGAGTAGAGCCGCTGCGCCTTTTGCATCGAAAGGAGCCAGTTGAAGTGGTTCGGGCATCTGGTAAGGATGCCCCGTGGGCGCCTCCCTAGGGAGGTGTTCCAGGCGCGTCCAGCAGTTTTGCCTCCTATTTTGACTGACTGTGGCCTGCAGGTGAGAAAGTCCAGTATCCAGTTGAAGAGATGTGTGTTGAAAACCCAGTGTATCCAGCTGCCTTATCAGCTGTTGTTGAATGATGGTATTGAATGCGGAGCTGAAGTCAATAAAGAGCATTCTGAGGTGTGTTCTTTTTTTCCAGGTGTGTAAATGCCAGGTGCAGAGTAGTGGATACAGCATCATCAGTGGACCTGTTGGCTCGATAAGCATATTGGTGGGGGTCCAGGATGGGGGGCAATATGTTATTTGTGATGTGCTGCATGACCAGTCTCTCAAAGCACTTCATGATGTTAGTGCTATGGGGCGATAATCATTCAGACACGATACGGAGGACTTCACAGATATTATGGTGGCAAATTTGAGGCATTTGGGAAAACAGCCTGGAGCAGAGAAGTGTTAAAGATGTCTGTGAGGGCATCTTTCAGCTGTTCGGCACATTCTCTCTGTACCCTTTCAGGTCTGTTATCCGGTCCAGTAGCCTGCAGGGATTGATCCGGGACAGGACTCTTTTGACACTGGATGGGGTGAAACTTACCCCAAATTCCACCAGCAACGGCTGCGTAACGGCTCTGAAACGGCGGCGTCATTAGGTTTCCATTAAAGTCAATGTGTGTATTTCCACTGACTGCATAATTGCTGCGTTCCGACTGCGTCCCAGCTCCGGCGATCTGCAGCCCTCCGGAGCAGATATGCAGAGCTTCTATTTTTGCCGGACGCCGGAGATCTCCGCAGCAATCCAGCACACGGCAGATAGTGCGGGACAGGAAGTCAAGCACAGAAGCAAAATGAAACATCTGGTTAATTTTCAAAATAAAATACACCGTGCTCACGGCGGATCATATTTTCCTGCACTACACCTTGAAAACACAGCACAGAGTTGTTTTCCCTCTAGTCCTCTGGATGGAAACAAACTGTTGTTGGTTTTGTGGTTCTATTCTACGTGAATTTGCGAGAACTTGTGGGTCCTCGTGACTACAGCTGTCAGTCATGGCCGCAGCCGTGCCGCAACAAATCCGGACCTAGTAGGTATTGACGTACGGCGGAGCATGCAGCAGACACGCAGTGGAGCCGGTCCGCAGCCGTTACGCATCCAGTGGAAATCCGGAGTTAGAGCCTGTTCTCCAGGCTGTGCGTGGCTTTCAGGGCAGGTGTGTTGTTTTAGTTTGTGGCCTCAAACTGTGCATAGAAGTCATTCAGCTGTGGTTGGGTTGGCTCAGTGGGTAGAGCAGGCGCACATATGTTAGAGGTTTATGCCTCGACGCAGAGGTCTAGGGTTCGTCTCCGACCTATGACGATTTTCTGCATGTCTTCCTCCTCTCTCTCCCCTTTCTCACCTGTCCTGTCCATTAAAGGCGGAAAAGCCCAAAAAATTATCTTTGAAAAAAAAAAAGAAGTAATTCAGCTGATTGGGGAGGGACGGATCACTGTCACACACCTGTGGGGGGGCTTTGTAATCTGTGATCTCCTGTATTCCCTTCCACAAGTGCCTTGTGTTTCTGCTGTCAGTAAAGTTGTTAATCTTCCTAGAGTACTGTTGTTACGCTCTTTTAGTTCCCAAAGACAGATTTTTTCTTGCAGTCTTCAGAGATGCCTCATCAACCGCTCTGAAGGCTGTGTCTCGTATCTTCAGCAGAGAGTGAACCTCCCCTGTCATCCATGGTTTCTGATTAGGGTGCGCAGTGATTGTTCTGGTCATTGTTACATCATCCATGCACAGGTGCACGGATGATGTAACAATGACCAGAACAATTCTGTAGACTGTAATGGATTGCAATCCATTACAGTCTGAAGATATTCCAGTCTGTGATTTCCATGCAATCCGGTAGTGCTGAGATGCTCCCCTCAGGCCAAACTCAAATTTTTATTCTGACTGGTTTCACTAGTTTCATCCGAGGTCGTATGCAGGTGTCAACATAATAGAGATGTGGTCTGAGGAGCCGAGGTGAGGACACAACAGCAGTGAGCCAAGTGCCAAGTGCTAGCTAGTATGTGTCTTTTAGCTCATAGCTTTAGCGGCAGACTGTTGTACGTCCCGCTGTTGGAATACTCTACAATACACTCACACTTTTACACCGTTTAGCTGTCAGCATTTTAACAGTTTAACCACAATTTCATAGTGGTTGGTGTAAACCGGGACATTTTAGCGTCCCGACAGGCTTTTGTCGGGACTCGGGACAAGCAACATAAAATCGGGACTGTCCCGGTCAAACCGGGACTTCTGGTCACCCTATTCTAACTGCTTGCGTTTGTCCAGAGACATGCAATAAAAGCGCTGTCTGACTGGTTTAGCATCTCCCACATCAATGTCGTGTTCAATAAGATGAGTACGAGACGGAACATCAGCGAATAAACATGAATAATTTTTTTTATCAGTTTCATTAACTGTACGCTCAGGTAAATGTTTTAACACTACCTTCAGTTTATCAAGTGACTTAGAGTTCTTACGATGCCCTCTTACCATACCATCTTCGGGTGTAATAAACTCTTCCTCATTTCCTACTGTCGGATCCACAGATGGTGGTGAATGCTCTAGTGCAGTGTTTCTCAAATGGGGGTACGTGTACCCCTATGGGTACTTTGGAGGACTGCAGGGGGTACGTGAGATATTTAACAAAATGTTTAATAGTTACAAGAATGTTGTCCAGAACATTGTTCCTCTTTATGTTGACTTTTTTTTTTTCCAAAAATGTGACATTTGTGTTTGAGAAACACGGCTCTGCTGCTGCACCTGAGGAAACCATAGACCCAGGACCTGGCATAGCAGAGCGAGCATAATAGCGTTTTAACCCCTTAACGTTCCGACGGCCCGCCCACGGGCCGTCGGCGTCTTTTTAACACGTGATGCTATGTATACAACTCCTATTTTTAAGTAGTTACTCATGCAACACATCTTTGGAAAGCTACAACTCTTGTGATTTCACTGATACAAACTATTTCAAGACACAATAACAACAGCAGGTACAATCATCGCCTATGTCTGAGTAACAAACAACTACAAAATTGAGGTAACTCACCTTTGAAGCCTCATCCATAATATTCTAACAAAAACGGTTTTGTTACATTGACAAAGGTCCAGACGATCAAATCCAGTAAACAATTTAGTCCAAACATATTACGACATTAGAATATATCCACGGACAGCTGTTTTTAAATTTCAAATTTTGCGGCAGTTATTTAATATTTGACTGTATTTCCTGGAGTAAATCTTGTTTGCATATATTTTTTTGCCGGTATCTACTATCAAAATGGCCCCTGCACTCTGACCTTTCCATTGACACCTCACTTGAACCAATAGGACCTTCCTGGTCTCGTCTACAGCCTAGAATAGCCAACGAGTGCCTGCGGTGAAAGAAGGTGCACGCCCTTTTATTTTGTGCCAATCGCAACCGGTTGTGCCGATGACTGACGTTTTGTATAGCCAATGAACTTTTTAATATGGAGAACTGATGCTTTCGCGGGTAGTACAGTTTTATATATCTCAATGAGTACAATCCTAAACATTATCTGTGTAGTGCAAACACCGGCAAAAACACGCCACCCCACCACTTTCTGCATCCTAAACCAAAACAAACGAGAAGTTGAGAATGGCGAAAATTAGCAAGTCAAGAACATATGGCATATACCCTCCAAGAAGCAGTGGAGGAATGTACTCGGCAACGTGAAAGCGACAAGTCAGAGGAGGAAATGTCTGAGAAAGACAGTGAAATGTCTTGCATCGACTCCGTGGCAGAGGACATGGTATGAAGGTAAATATGGTGCAAAACGTGAGAGCTTGTAGAATACAATGTGAGAACTTGCAGAACAAAAAAATTTAACTTGTATGTTAAAATTTGCACTTGTAAAATAAAAATGTGCACTTGTAAAATAAAAATTTGCACTTGTAAAATAAAAATTCACAAATGTGTAGATTGATATTTGCATGAACACAATGACAGCTGCAAACTTGTAATGCAACATTTACTCATGTACTTTTTTTTTTTTACTCAGGTTGATTTTCCATCACAACCACAACTCAGTGATTACAACCTCTCGAATCTGTCACTGTATGCGCTCTCTCGCATCACCAAGAGGCGAATCGGCCCGACTTTTGCAACACTTGTTGCGATACATTTGGTGCAAAACTAATTTGTACCTGTGGACTTAGGCTGTGGAGCTCTGATCCAACAGAACGGGGAAAGCAGGGTTTCTATCGCCAGATGAGGGACAACTCTGTCCGGCTTATTTAGCTATGTCGCATGGAAGCCTGGTTGAATAGCAAGCTAGCGTTAGCTAACTAACCAACCAGCCTGATTCTAAATAAATACCTTTTAATTATCTTAACACTTTTTAACAGTCAAACTGAAACACTGGCGGTGAGCTCCAGGTCCGCGCGCCGCAGACGGACCGTCACCAGCGGTATCGGCCAGCGGAGCAACATCGCTATTATTGCCAGAAAGCTCGCTACCGACCTCGACCTGCAGTCGGAGCTCCAGCGGGACACAGAGAGCCCCGCACCCGGTAGCAGCTCACCGCTAGTGTTGGTGGAATAGCAAGCTAGCGTTAGCTAACTAACCAGCTTCTAAATAAATACCTTTTAGTTATCTAAACACTTTAACAGTCAAACTGAAACACTGGCGGTGAGCTCCAGGTCCTGCAGCCGCAGACGGACCGTCATCAGCGGGTAACACGTGCCAAGTTCTGCATCCCTGCCAAGACTTCCATCCATAAGGGGAAATAATGATTTTATAAGGCAAAGTAGCTACTGTTTAATTAAAATGTAGGCTATATACATTCCTTTGTCATGTTCATCAATGATGATTATAATTTTACAACGTTTAGAGACATCAATGTTTTATCAGACTATCATTTCCTTGCTACCTGGGTGCAAATCTCGGCAGCAACGAGGGTTAAGAGATGACGCATTATTCGGCAAAAATAATTGCTGCTGCCCGCGAGGTGGATGTAATTCTGCAGAAGCTATTGTTGCTGCCCAAGCGGGTGCAATGATTGGCAGTGAGGCACAACATCAGCAAAGCAAGCTGTGGTCATGGCCGGGGGATGTGCCGATGCTACCGGGTGCGGGGCTCTCTGTGTCCCGCTGGAGCCCGACTGCAGGTCGAGGTCGGCAGCGAAGCTTTCTGGCAATAATAGCGATGCTGCGCGTGGCCGATAACCGCGCTGGTGACGGTCCGTCTGCGCTGCAGGACCTGGAGCTCACCGCCAGTGTTTCAGTTTGACTGTTAAAAAGTGTTAAGATAATTAAAAGGTATTTATTTAGAATCAGGCTGGTTGGTTAGTTAGCTAACGCTAGCTTGCTATTCAACCAGGCTTCCATGCGACATAACTAAATAAGCCGGGACAGAGTTGTCCCTCATCTGGCGACTAGAAACCCTGCTTTCCCGTTCTGTTGGATCAGAGCTCCACAGCCTAAGTCCACAGGTACAAATTAGTTTTGCACCAAATGTATCGCAACAAGTGTTGCAAAAGTCGAGGCGCAGATTCGCCTCTTGGTGATGCGAGAGAGCGCATACAGTGACAGATTCGAGAGGTTGTAATCACTGAGTTGTGGTTGTGATGGAAAATCAACCTGAGTAAAAAAAAAAAAGTACATGAGTAAATGTTGCATTACAAGTTTGCAGCTGTCATTGTGTTCATGCAAATATCAATCTACACATTTGTGAATATTTTTTCTACAAGTGCAAATTTCAATTTACAAGTTCAGATTTTTTTACAAGCTCTCATGTTTTTTTCTTTTGTGACTTCAAATGTGAATAATTTTTACAAGTGCAAATTTTTATTTTACAAGTGCAAATTTTTATTTTACAAGTGCACATTTTTATTTTACAAGTGCAAATTTTTATTTTACAAGTGCAAATTTTTATTTTACAAGTGCACATTTTTATTTTACAAGTGCAAATTTTAACATACAAGTTAAATTTTTTTGTTCTGCAAGTTCTCACATTGTATTCTACAAGCTCTCACGTTTTGCACCATATTTACCTTCATACATGGTCCTAGAGGGAGGAGACATTACTCTCGACAAGTGAGTATTTTACGTATATAACGTTACTGTATATTTAGACAGGCTGTGACCTGGAGCTCACCGTCTGCTTCAGTTTGACTGTTGAAGAGTGTTTAGATGATTTCAATGTTTACTAATTCGCTAAGCTAACCTTAGCTTGCTAATTTCACCAAGCTATCATGCTAACGTTACACTAAATGAGCCAGACAAAGTTGTCTCTCATCAAAAGGCAACCTTGCTCTCTACTCTGCTCGCTGAGAGCTCCACAGCTAATGTTACACATTTATGTTGCACCACATTTACTGCAAGAAGTGTTGCAAAAGAAAACGTTTGAGTAAATACTGCATTACAAGTTTGCACCTTTTATTGTATTTATGTAAATATCTATGGTAATATCTACACATTTTCATGTCTTTAATTGTTTACATGGGTGTAGTCAAATGCTTTTCTTTCACTGATTACTGGCGTGGGGGTCATCTTTATAGCTTGCCGTTCCCGAGACTGTTAATGACTGGTAAAAAGTTCCTCAGGATCTCCCAGGATCTCCCAGTCCCTTCACCTCAGCAGCTCTGTGATGCTGCTAATGATGAAAGGAGAGGCACAGGAGCCTACGACCGTCTTGGTAAGATAAAGCCGCTCTACGAGGAGATGAGGGACTCCTGCAGAAGAAACTATCACCCTGGCCAGGAAATCGCCATTGATGAGCGAATGGTTGCCTCAAAAGCCTGCACTGGTCTGAAACAGTATATGAAAAACAAGCCTGTTCGCTGGGGTTATAAACTCTTTGTTCTGGCAGACTCCAGGAACGGTTATACATGGGACTTTTTTGTTTATGAGTGCAGAGAGAGGGAGAGATGGTGTAGTCTCATGTCATATGATCGTTAACAAATTTAACACATCAGCAGAGGTGCTCATTTTCCATACAGGTTTATTTAGTGGCTTGACGGTTAAAAGTGAAGTATGGATTTGATTTGCTGGGTTCCTGCAATTTATTGATATATATGTGCATGTAGATATGTAAAACGTTATATAGTAGTACCCAGAATACTTTTTCAGCATAGCACTTGTTTTACTTTGTTGACCATTTTTACCAACGGTTCCTTTATGGGTCTTCAAATGTCCTTTGTGCTTTGTCACTTGCGATCTTTACAATCTCTGGCATGTTGCCAATAACCTGTAAATATATGTGGATTTAGATGTGTAAATAGTTATATAGTAATGCTTTTTTGCACTACTTTTTCACCATAGCATTTATTTGACATTTTTTACCAAAAGGTCATTTTTGTTTCTTCAAACGTTCTTTGTGCTTTGTCTCATGTAGCAGATAACCTGTACATACATAATTGTAAATATGTGTATTTAGATATGTTAATAGCTGTAAATATTTTGTTTATACACTGTTATACACTACTTTTCCACCTTACCACTTGTTTTGACTTTTTTTACACACAAAGTTACAAAACTGCAATTTATTGTGTTTATGCTTCTGTTACTCTTTGTCAGAAATACTGACAGTGATTCTGGATATGAGATAGGATAGCTCTTAATGTAACCTTTCAATAGATCCCTGAATGATAACTGTAATGTCAAATGTTCATGGGTAGCAGTCTTTTTAGTCTAGGTATGTGACCATCATTCCCAAGGGTCCTTTTAGGGTCACCAAAATGGCCGTTTTCGTAAACGCCTAGACATATACCCATACAAAAACGGGTGTAAAATATTCATTTTATGAGATATTGATATGAAATTTCACCTGGGACTATGTAAGCCTTCTTGCTATAGCCCCATTGTGTTTTCAGACTAATAGGTCCCAGCAAAAGTCATCTATAGGCATTTTTCTATAAAAGATAATGCAGACGGACATAAAAAAAATATTTTCCAGTATAATCAAACTTCTATTACTCAAAGCCAATAGCACTTACAGTAATTCTAACTGTTGGGAAAGAAGCCTCAGAGTGTTACCTTTCAAATGAAACCATAAACATGCATGTAGAACAAATGGTTCAAGAACAGCTTCCAATTTACTATGGGTATGCCTTGGATAGGCGTTTTTGGCTAATTTTACAGGAGTGTTAAGGGGTTAACAAATTGATGTGGCACAACTGTACAGACTTCTTTCGATTTGGGGTTGAGATAAAATAGTTCAGGTCTGACACTTTTCGGGTCACTGTATAGGGACCACAGAACTTGGCCTGAAAAGGAGAGCCAACCAACGGCAGAAGTGCCAGAACCTGATCACCTGGACTAAATTCACAGAGTTCTCCCCGCCGATCATATAGAGGTTTCATTTTATTCTGAGCTTCCTGCAGATTATCTCTAACCAATTTATTTGCATGGTACAACCGCTGTCTGAAACCATTTAGATAATCTATTAAGTTGGTTGGAGCCTCCTCAGCTTTCCAGTCATTATGTAGTGAGGCTAAAGGGCCTCTTACTATGTGACCAAAGACCAGGAGTCTCATTTATAAAACTGTACGTAGGATCCTTACTAAAAGTGTACGTATGCCCAAAAGCCCAAAATGGCATACACCAAAAAAAATAATTCAGATTTATAAAACCGTGTGTACGCACACCTGTAAGCAATGTTCCCTTTACAAATCAGAGATTACCTACAAGTGTGCGTACGTGGATCAGCCTCTTATCCCGCCCTGTACACACCCATTTTTAACCATAAATAGTCAATGCAAAGCACCTCACGAATGCTGATCAGTATGTTATTGACCCTGGCAGTTGTTCTTTTGTTATGCCGAATCATGACTGGCGGAGAAAAAGCAAAAAACTTCTCAGACGTTCAGGAATTGCTGCAAATTGAATTATAATTTTGGCCTGTTCTCGCAGTGTAGGGAAACCCCTATATTAATAATAACGTCCAAAACGGCAGGCATTACGGCACTCTGGAAAAGCTCCGATATACCAGACCTAGATTTAACAGAATATTATATCCAAACAAGCCTTAGTGATAAAGTTGAAGATTATATATAATATTTATATAAAAAAAACACTTAACTGTCTGCCATTTCCCTCTGGAAACAGCCGATTGTTACAGTTTTTCTTGATTCCTTTGATACAGCAGTCAACTCAAACTCCACATTTTCAAAACGAAACAGTGGCACTCATGGTCAAAATGAAACATTTTGTTTGCAAAAGGCTCTAACCGTGCCAAAACATTTAAAATATGCAACAAATTTTGCCTTCAAACAACACAACTTGCAAACAAGTGTATGAGCTCTTCCAATCACCCATTACACAGTGGACAACAAAATACAAAATACAGCACTCAGTGCGAATCAGTGCACCATTGCTTGTCATTGTAGCCTATTACTGTATGGAGCTTTCATGCCAGTGCCATTTGTTGTCAAATTTGCCTTCTTGCAAAGAATTGGATCCAGAATCAGAAATGATTTGATGAAAATTGTATTGATTCCATTGATTCTTATTTTCAAACTGTGGCTGAAAACTAAAATACTGTAAATATTACACAAAATACATGTAAACTAAACCAAAATAAAATCTATTAGAGTATAAGAAATTAAGAAAATAAAAATAAAATCTATTACAGTAAAGTATAAACATCTATTACTGTAGTTTATTACATGGCTTGCTTGAATTCTAATGTAGAATGCGGTCTGTTATTTTCTTGATAACAGACCGCTGCTAAGGATAACACACCGTTGCCATGCAAAAGCAGAGCGTTGCCATGGATGCAGTTCTGTTCACTCTGGAGGACAGCTATCAATCAATCCGCTGAAAGAAGTCCGGATAATTTAGCCTATCAGCTGTGGCAAAAAGTGGGGAAACGTGGAGCAACTTCTGTCCTCAAATTCAAGCAATGACAGCAGATCTGATGAGCGTCTATCGCTAGTATCTTTCTATACCGTCTATGATCGCTAGCTACGCAGTAACAGCCGTAGGGACAACAACGCTAATTAGTTAGCTTACATTGCAACTTGTTTAACGTTAACTTACAGGTGTGTCAACATGCAGCGGCTCTGCAAAAAGGAAACAAGATGAATGAGGACATAAACATCCACATAAATTTCCCAAAGAAGCCATTCACCGTGTCTCACTTCACCGTCAACAGAAATGTTCAGTTTAATGTAAATTAGAGCAGCCGATAGCCCGCTAGCTCACTACAACGCTTCAGCTAATGTTGTGTCAATTCCTGCAGTGATTAAAACAGCATCTGGGTCATTTGTCCACCACGGCAACACCCCATAAAATATACGGCAGCTGGTGTTGAGTAATAGACGAAGGATTGCATTAAAAAGCTATATGTCAATGAAAAAGCTACAGAGTTTTTACGTTGCTATGGACGCAGGATTCCAACCGTAGAGACGGAACGGACTATTTTCTCTAGTGGAAGCAATACAATCGTATTTAAATCAATAAACTCCCATTTAAATCTATATTTTGTCAAGTTATTAGTCAAATTATTGATTTATTTGGGAAGTAGTATACATGGATATTGTATAAGCGAGAAGAAAAAAATAATACAACCCCTTCAGGCTGATTCAAGTCCTGATCACCCTGTCGGGGTTGTATTCGCTATAACAACCGCCTCGCTCTACATTATCCCTTACATAAGAAATAGCCACTATTGATACTCAGTCTCTTCTGTCTTGATGATGGGGCCACATGGCCTAACCCTGCTGACTGATTGCTAATTGAAGATTTGTATCAAGGAGTGTCAAACAGGTGCTTCAGTGATTTCATACTGATGTAGGTAGTTTCTAATAGTTAGGAACAGATGGTTTCTGTTTGGTTACCATAGCTAAAACAATGGAGTTTGGACTGCTTGAATGACATCCGTGTTAACTGTTCTGCAAAAGGGTGGGGAAAATGTGTCAATCCAATGAGAAAGGGTTAACACATTTGCAAGAGGTGTCTTCTGCTCTGCTGAGACAGTGATGATGAAAACCAAGTGGATCTCAGTTTCTTTAAGCAGGTCAAAGCAATCAAGACAAACTGTTGAAAAACACCTTGCCAAAATCAGAGCATCAACTAGTGGTTTCCCCCACCCCGAGATACAATTTGAAGACGAAAGTGTAATAGGTAAACACACTTTTCTTCATGCAGGTTTTGTCATGAACAGTATTAAAGTTTGGACCGATAACGAGGACATTAAGTGTAACAATTGCGCGAGTGCTTAACGGCTGTATTTCTAGACTTTGACATTTGATGATAGGCACAGTATTAAAGACAGATATTTAGTTATTTACACTGTGTTCTGCCTTTATCTAATGGTAGGGTATTTAAATGCTATCCTGTATTCCATGCAGTCGGTCCATCTCCTCCTCTTGTGCTCCGTAGTGGACAATGTGGCGGTGAGACAGCACCAATTAAACATTAAGAAAAAAAATGTATTTAAGATTTGAGTTAGATTTTACAAGGTGTTTATGGAACAAGTATCACTCAGTACAAGCGCAAATAACACTCCTGGATTTAATCTTCATGATAACATGGATGATATGGAGTGAAGAAATGTGCGTGAGGCATCAATACTTGACAATATTAAGAGTAATCGTTATTCCCACATTTACTTTCTGTAGTCTGACTTCAGTTCACCACCTCACCATCTGCGTCGCCAATTCCCATTTGTCTCCAAAGTGTGGGTCAGAGTTTGCATGGAGGACCGCACAGTCTCCCGTCAAGTTTGATATTTATAAATCACAAACTTTGCATGGGAAGTGGCGTACATACATTTTCAGCCCCGTTTTGTGCGTACGCCACGTTTAAAAATGAGACCCCTGTTCTTTTTTGTAAGAATTAAGCAACTCTTCATTTGGATACTGAACAAAGTCCTCAATTGAAGCCATTTTTCCAGACAGAGAACCTTCTCTCAGCAACAAATACTGTACCAACACACTACAGGTAGGCAAGCAAACCACCAGAAAAAAGTTTTCACCACCACCAGACAAGGATGACAGGCTGCTTTAATTATGGAACCCCATTCCTCTGGCTAACTACCTAACCAATACTACCTCTCTCACTCAACCCTAGTCTTCATGCAGGCTAGCGGCAGGATAAATTAAGCGCAAGCCCAGTAACCCAGTTACCTTTCAGCATGCTGAAAATCACCTAGACAGCCATGGAGTGCACCTGAGCAGCTCCTGGAACCGCTCTAACCACCTGCTGCACAAAAATAAACTAAAACAAAAAAAGGTCTATGGGGACAATGGGTGCTCCTCATTGCTTATGCCTATCAGAAAAAAAGGTTCCAACTGACTTACCAGCCCTCAACTCTGCCTAGCAGTACGGCAAAACATGTTAACATTAACAGGCCAAAGACACTGAAAAACACCTACTGGAATATAACTAGTCCAGCAACATAAAGGCAACCTGTTAACACCTACAGATACCAGAGCTAGTCAAAAATCTGTGTGAAACCCTCCCCAAATTATTATATGTATTATTTTTTTTACATTTACCAGTTTCCCAGTATTAACAATCCCAGACGAGCCCCCATTTGTTACCGTCTGGCTCAAGGCAACAAAAGGGAGGTCACACACAGATAGATTAATCAAAAAGTAGTTGATTAAATAGACTAATAACACAACTTAACTCAACATAACTGTAATGGTGGGGTGTGTAAGTGTAGAAGACATCAGTTGTGTTTGTCATGTGTGGATGAGTAAATGAATAGTGTGATGTTGTTGTAAGGTGCAGCAAACCAAACAAAGAACAAAATGGTGGATGGATGCAGTAGGACCAGCTAAGAGAAAGTGAGACTCCCAGGGAGGCAGTCCATAAAGGCATAGAGCCTTCTGTAAGCCACGCTCAGATGGCCAGGTACAGACGACCCTCCCAGCTCCACCTACCCGCCCACTCCCAGTACCTGCAAACAAAGGAGCAGAACATGACAGGCAGGTTGATCCCCCTCCAGAGGGGGATGAGCGCAACTGGAGAAGGCAGGGGTGTCATGGTTGTGGATGTCCTGAATGTGATTTGTCAAGCTTCTCCATTTGGCTTTCATCACAGCTGGGTTGCCATCTGGGGTTGAGGTTGCAGTCCAGTAAGGTGGTTGACAATGGCTGGCCTCCACAACAGTAGTTGGTCTGCTGAGGCTGTATCCAAGGCCTTCCCCAGACCTGGTTTAGAACAAATGTTATTAATTGAAATGCAATAACAAAAACTGCTTCAAGGTTCTAACAACGGATACATACTTTTCCCAATGTGCCAGACATCAAAATAATGCAGTGTTCCCTCAGGGCACAGCTCTTCTCTCACCCATTGGGCAACCTAAAAGAGAAAGCAAACTTTGTGGATGCTTGCACTGTCTGTTCTTTTGCTGATGCACTGAGGGCCAAACGTCCAGCCTCCGTGCAATTCATAAATCTCCATCTTTATTGTATTTACCTGGCAATGTCTGTCTGTGATGAGGGTTGACACATGCAGGTCCTGCCTCCTCAGCAAGTCGATGCTGCGCTTGAGCCCCTCAGTCTCACACCAAGAGCTGTTGGGACCTCTGAGCTCTGCAACATGACATAACAGTGTAAGTGTGAGTGCTGGTGGTTGTGAAGGAGCAGCCCAGTCTCACTGAAAAGCGTACAAATACCACGGGTTTCCACCTGTGAAATACGTGCAATGTGTACGCGAAATTGAAATTGTGCGTACAGCAGATACGCG
This sequence comes from Perca fluviatilis, assembly GCF_010015445.1. Classification (NCBI taxonomy): domain Eukaryota; kingdom Metazoa; phylum Chordata; class Actinopteri; order Perciformes; family Percidae; genus Perca; species Perca fluviatilis. The sequence goes on from NC_053119.1 coordinate 31,213,393, forward strand.
GAGCGCTCCAATTACAGTAATGGAAACCACTGCGTTTATAGTATGAAGGGACGTGTGGCCGCAAAGGAGGTTGGTTGGGGTGGTGGATGGGTAAAACACAGGACTTTCACCCAGGAGACCGGGGCTCGCGGCCCCGTGGCGCATTTTATGCCGTTTATTAGCGTGTTTATGTGGCGCGTTTTTGCGACTTTGTAGTGTTTTTTGTTAAGCCTTTCCCAATGTTTCTTCCCTAAACCCAACCGTTTGTTTTTTGTGTGTTTTTGGGCGGTGTTTTTGCGACTTTGTAGTGTTTTTTGTTAAGCCTTTCCCAATGTTTCTTCCCCTAAACCCAACCGTTTATTAGTGTGTTTTGTGTGATTTTCTGGTGTTATTAAAGCCTTTCCCTGCATTCTTTCTCTAAACCCAACCATATCTATGTTTTTGTGTGTGATGCTGTTCTCGCGATAACACACAACGTGGTAACGCGAGCTGCGTGCATATAAAACGCACCGGTCCCCATGACTTCAATTGGAGCGCTCCGCGTATGTAATGCACGTAGAATTTCACTTTCTCGTACACATTGCACGGTAGAAACCCGTGTTATTTGTACGCTTTTGAGTGAGATCGGGTTGGAAGGAGGCATGAAATGAGGCATTATAATACACTGTACACTAGTTAGGAAATACATAATAAAGCCCTATGCATACATTGTACAGAGTTAATTTCTGATAACATCAGGCTTACCTGAACAAGCTGAACATCCACCACCTTGTTTACTCTCTCTATCAAAGAGTATGAGCCGTACTTTGCACAGTGCCCTGGAGAATCTGACCTGGGGATAATTACAAATTTCAGTTATCTATGTTCTATTGCAAATGAAACTTTGGCACATAAAATTTGAAAGTCATTGCATTTTGATTTTATCAACATTTAAAAATGTTCCTGTAGAAAATCTACAGTGCATCAGGATTGAATATAGAGTAAGTACTGTACACTACTGGTCAAAAGTTTTTTTTTTTCCTTCAATGGAAACATACATGACCCTGCATAGAAAAATAGCAAGCAGGACATGATGACATTGTCAAAGAAATAATGATTTTAATCGTCATAATTTCGATTAAAATCATTATTTCTTACTCTGACAATGTCATGTCCTGTTTGTAGCTATATTTGCTATATTTCCTATGCAGACTAATTTTATGTGTGTTTCCATTGCAAACAAGAAAATCAAATCCAAAACCCAAACTTCTGACCAGTAGTGTCATAAATCCACAGACTAAAGCAAGCCTGGTACATTGTAAATTAACTGGCCAGAGAAAGTTGAAAAAGAAGCAACGTCAGCACCAACCAAGCCAGCCATTATAAATCCATAAGAAATTATACTGTTATAGCAACTAATGTGGATTGGAGGATGCACTGATCACTTGCAATAAGCAAAGTGGGCAGACAGTCAGGGCTATAAGATTTTAATAACATATTTGATATTCTAATCAGATGTGGCCTGCAGTGTAAACAAAACCCTACCTGCTCTATTTTGATGAATGTTCTTCCGTGCTGCACAATTCTACTGTCAGACTTCTCTCAACAGGCCAGACAAACAGGACCATGAGTTCCTCTTTGCACAAGGAATTTATCAATGGCACTACAACAAAAAAGAGGGAGGGGGGGGGTCATTCAAACTACCACAGATACACAAAAATGAAAATTCAAAGTTGGTCTATGTTGGTTTTAAATTATTTCACTTTTGGTGGGGGTTACACGTTTGAGATGGCTCCTCCTCACACAATTCCTCCTCATCCTCCTCAGACATCAGGGGTCCGTTTCAGGAAGGAGGTTTAACAAACTGAGTGTAACCCTGATGTCTGAGTTGATTTACCCTGAGATTGGAAACTCTGCGTTTTCAGTTTCAGAACAGTTGATATGAGTTGGTTCAATCAACTCGGAGTATGTTCACGCGCGTGCACCACCACAATAAAAAGGCAGCATGAATGGAGCCATGATTCTACGATTCACCATGGTAACAACCACAAATAAACGGGTAGGCGGAAATACTCATGCACACAAACAGCGAGTTTGAACATGCATTTTGTTAAAAAAGCAAGAGAGCGGCTGCTGCTGCAAAAGAGAGAATTGGTGTGGGAGAAAATCGCTGCTCGAGTCAATGCGTAAGCATTAACAGTGTATTGATTTCATATTTAATCACAGTTAACTTATAATATTACTGGTGAAAACTGGAATTGTATTACACCTATAATTTCATTTAGGTGCAATCCTGCAGGCAAAAAAGTGAGCTACTACTATATCCCATTCTGAGTCTGCATCACCATGATCATTAACAGAACTATAATTTATAATCTTTTTTTTTTTTAATGGCTCTCACTGGTTTGTGTCCAAGGAACACTACAAAAAACGTTTAAAAAATGTTTCAGAGCGAGTCACACTTTTCTGACGGCTCTGAACACAGTGGCTTTACTATTACAGTATGATCCGTATACACACCAATAAAGAAAAACTGCCGTTTGCAAAAAAACGTGATGCGACAAAGAATCTACTGGGATGTTAAAGCATGTCCACGATGGTGGATGTTAGTGATACGAAATGTCAATTTTGGCCTGTAGGTGTCCTCAGGCCTGGACCCTTGTCAATCGTGAGAAAGTACACTCAAGTTACAACAACTTCTTTGTTCATCGCTAAACACTCAAAATGGCCGCCACGCCACGCCCACACCGTCTGACGAAAAGTTTTTCTTTTAATAACTTTTCGTCTTTAAGGTGTTGGGATGATACAGACCAAGTTTGAAGTCCATCGGATGAAATCTGTAGGAGGAGTTCATTAAAGTATAGCACCTTGACTTTTATCGGCCTTTATTTGTCCTCAGGGTTGGACTCTTATGAATCCTGAAAAGTTTCGACCCAGTTGGAAAACGTACACTCGAGTTACACCCACTTCCTGTTTCGGCGGCGAAACGCACAAAATGGCCGCCCTGCCACGGCCACGCCCCATGACGAAAACTTTGTCTTTTAACAACTTTTCATCTTTAACGTCTTAACCCCTTGACGCCTGAATTTATTTACAATTATATAAAAAAATGTAATATGTGTGTTTCTGGCTCCAAGCTGATGCTAAATTAAGTTGAGATTGTTAATTTTTCTATAGCGTATAGAATAGATATAAATTTAGGTATGATGCAAATTAGCGACAACAGGCATTTATGGTAATTTTTTTTACAAAATGGTAAAATTAATAAAACACATTTTCCCATCTCAGATATGTAGATTTTATTCAGCAAGAAAGAAAACTACTACTCCTACTACTCCCTAACATTGAAAGTAGTTTTTATACATTCCATGTTACATTCTGTTTAACTCTTTCCTTGTTTCTCCAGTGCATAAGTGAACAAGAAAACACACTATAATAAGAATAACACTCTGTCAGTTTAACTCTGTCCTTGTTTCTCCAGTGCATAGTGTACAAAATAACACACTATAATATGTAAATTAACAGCTCTGGAGAGAGGGTGGATTGCCTAATGTGCTTATTGTGAGATTGATTTGTTTAGCAGATACATTAAACAGTTAGTGTGCATGAGTCACTTGGGCAGGGTTTCTCAAACTTTACTGGCCTGCTTTTAGATTTCAAAGTTCTCAGGATACAAACAATTACTGAACTTTTTATCTGTCATGTGAAACTGGGTCATGTGGAAAGTGACCATGTCACTTGAAGTGTCTTTGCGTGAAACAATCTTACTTGTGGAATTCACGAAAGCAGTCCTTGTTTTTGTTGAGGCAGAGGTGAACGGTGCACTTTGCACATTAACTTACAGTCTGGCCCTTGCAATGTGGGAGTTTGCAGCGTTGTCGCTCACTTTCAACCACTGGCCAGTGACCCACACCATCTGAACGGACTTCCTGTGTCGGCATAACCGTAGCTGGACCTCGATGTTTCTTCTTCTCAAGCTCCCTTTCAACATCCATTGAAGGCCGCCCCCTCTTCTTCTTTGACAGATCCTTCCCTTGCATGCAGAGTGCCTGTGCAATAGATGTTCTGAAAGCAAGCAAATCCTTCTGCTTCTTTCTTGGGACTGTCAGTGACTCGGAATCCCGCCGATACAACAACCAGCTGTTGACAATGACCATGTCCACAAAGTGAAAAAAAAGTCTACGGTAGTACTTTTTTGACCTTATGTGGATGCGGTAATATGCAATCAGTGCATCAAGAGCATCAACGCCGCCCATGAACTTGTTGTACAGGCTGATGATGCTTGGGCATTCCACAGTCACTTTCTGTTTCAGATTTTTATCCCATCTTTCAATGTTGGAAACAGGCTGTGCACTGGCAAAAGTGCTTGCAACGATCACCCCTCTGTTGTCAAACCATTTGACTGCTCTTATTTCCACATTGTCAACAACAACCTGTTGCTCTTCAAGTGTGCCTCTTCCCTTCTTCTTCATTTCTGCGTCTGCACTGAAACTGCACCCTCGCAAGCGACACTGCCGTACAGTCTCAAGAGCTGGTATCCCATTGTTTGCAATAGCAACAAACAAATCCAAGGAGGAAAACCAGTTGTCAAAGTACACCAGATGATTGACAGCACCATGGATAACTTGTGCAAGCTTTAGCACAATGTTTCCACTTGCCCCAATGTCTGGTAGTCCTGGTACAGGCTCAATTTTCCCTGTAAAGATGTCAAATGAATGCACCAGGCCTGTTGTGTCACAAAGCACAAAGATCTTGTATCCCCATTTGTATGGCTTATTGGGGATATATTGCTTGAGACTCGATTTTCCTTTGAATGGCACCATTTGTTCATCAATTGATAACATTTGGTCTTGAGGGAGAGCCTGAAATTTGGGGAGGAGTGAATCAATAAGAGACCTGACTTTGAAAAGTTTATCACTGTTGTTGGGTGCCATGTTATCATTGAAATGAAGGAAATGTTTTATTTCTTCCCATCTGTCTCGGGACATCACATCAGCAACATGCGGTACTCGACATGCACTGGACCAGTACATTCTTGACCTTGGTAAATGGAAAACACTCATGTACACTACAGTGCCAATAAACTGCTCCAGTTCATTATTATCCAATTTGAGAGCACCATTTGGATTTTGTTGTGTGCAATAAAGATTGCTTTGTTCCACAATAGTATCCAAAAGATCAGAATCAACAAAGTCTCTGAAGTATTGAATGGGCAGTCTGATTGCATCAGCATCTGGAAGAGCACCTTGCCAAACTGGAATGTCTTTTGCAGACTTATTTTGCTTCACTGTCTTCCATACTACCTTTTGTCTTTTTGTAGTGGTAGCTGATTTCCCTCTTCCACAGTAGCACTGGTGGTAGGATGTACATCATGATTTCCTTCGGAGTCTTCATCATTGTTGCTGTTGTCAGTACTCTCACCATCGCTGCTTTCATCGTTGCTTTCATCAACTGGTGTAGGAGTGTAGTCTTCATCACTATCCCCACTGTCCTGATTTTAAGTCCGCCTGGTCGCTTCCCATAGAACGTATTCATTATATCTGTGTTAAAAGGACAGGAATTGCTTTTATATCCTGACATGCAATTTTTATATACTTTTATATCCTAACATGCTATTTGTATATACTTTTATATCCTAACATGAAATAATCTACCTAAATAAAATGCATGTGAGTGCTGAAAGCCATCTAAATACAGCATTATTATAGGTAAGTAATTGCTTTTATATTCTAACATGCTATTTTTATATCCTTTTATATCCTAACATGAAATAATCTGCCTAATTAAAATGCATGTGAGTGCTGAAAGCGATCTAAATACAGCATTATTATAGGTAGCCATTATAGCCGAATCCAGACGTTATGGACGAATGACGCGAATTTGCTACAAACATAAATCTACAAAGTACGTAAAAAAATATTCGTCACATGAAGTCTATTTGAATAACATAGCTATAGAAGCGATCAATAAGCTGGTACATATTTTTATCTTAGCTCAACTTACCTCATTTTGGGCAATTTCTCCACATTTGCGGCCTTGATATGCGGATTTTGCTAACCAAACGTTAGCTTCCGTGAACCGGATGTAGTTCCCACTCTGACCTGTCCTACGAGAAACCAGTGCGTGCAAAAGGTTCCTAGGTATGTATCGAATGTAAACAAACCGGCATTGGGGGAATACACGCGCTATCTCGCCTGCAGTCGGAATGGAAGGGGTTTGATGCAAATTAGCGACAGTCGGCGTTAAGGGGTTAAGATGGCACAGACCGAGTTTGAAGTTGATCGGATGAAATCTCTAGGAGGAGTTTGTTAAAGATGACATGTTAAATATTCTTGATCGATGAATTTTGAATTTTGACATGTTACGCTCATAAAACGCATTCATGGGAAAGAAATAGAAAGAAAGAAACAATAATTCCTTCAGTTTCAATAGGGCCTTCGCCGCTGTCGGCGCTCGGGCCCTAATAATAATGACTTCAGTTTCAATAGGGCCTTCGCCGCTGTCGGCGCTCGGGCCCTAATAATAATGACTTCAGTTTCAATAGGGCCTTCGCCGCTGTCGGCGCTCGGGCCCTAATGAGCAAGGAACAGGTGATACAACAGGTGAAACACATTAGGAGAGGCAGGGTAATCAAAAAAGGCAGGAAAACACAGGAAGTAAAACTAGACAAGACAGAGAATCAGACTATCAAAATTAAACAGGAAACAGAAATCCACAGAATAAACAATCACAATAAGACAAAACTTAGGACCAAAATACCAGACCAAAATAGAACAAAGTACAAAGCAAAATACCAAAACCATAACATATAGACTTTATTAATCCTGCACTGGGGAAATTCCTGTCCAGCAGCTCAAAAGAAAAAAATGTCACATCAGAATAACACAAATACAGTTGGGACATATGAGAAATATACATTAAGTATGAGAAATAGAAAAAATAGAATTAGTTATAATAATAATAGTAATAAATCAAACATATTTACACAGAGGGATCATCTTCTCCATCACTTTGTTCAGGATTAGTGAGGGGGGTGGAAGTTTGCATCCTGAATGTTGTCTGTGTCCCCACGCTGACCATGTTGGGCTTCAGGTTCACCTGCACAGCTGTGGCAGAGGCAGTAAACACTCCCAAACATGTCATGGCAAATCTAAGCGCTTATGTTTTGGTGTAGGCTATGTATTAATTTCATCAATGTGTATGGAAATGCCCTGCCAACATAACATTTGTTTTAGACAGCATATCAACCACTTAAACATAGAATAATCCCAGAAATACCCAAGATTTACCGTGAGACCTTCCAAGGGGATTCAAATTACACAGTGTCACACGTGGAGGAGGGCAAGGGGTCATCTACGGTAGCACCGACACTATCTCAGTCTCCTGCGGTGAGGCATCTGTCAACATCTTGCGCAAAGAAATCCAAAATCCAAAAGGGTCAGCGACACGGTCACATTTAAATACATATGAAAGAGAACCATTATAGTCACACAAGGGTAGGGTGACCAGACGTCTCGGTTTGACCGGGACAGTCCCGATTTTGTGCTGCCTGTCCCGAGTCCCGACAAAAGCCTGTTGGGACGCTAAAATGTCCCTGTTTAGACCAACCATGAAAATTATGAAATTGTCCGTCAGTGATTACATAGCCGACGTGGTCTTATTATAGCCCGAGCATTAACTAAACCCATGTAGAAAGACTTATAAAGTGTCCAGCTTATGATTTTAACGTGTGTGTGTGTGTGTCCAGAGGTTAAATTGGGCAGGAGCGCACGGGAGCGCAGCTCCGCCTCCTCAGGTCCACAACACACCCTGCCAGAGCTTAGCTCCGTCTCCTTTAGCACCAAATATTGTTATTCCACTTGAATTATTTTTCGTCTTCTGGCATATACATGGCATATGAGACTAATTAACAAGACTACACAGAGACACCCAGGCTACATGGAATTATCAGTCATAATAAGCTTGTTTGAGATGAGCTGCGTCTCACCTGTAAAGTGGACGAGAGCAGGCGGCAGCAGCCGGGGGGACGGTGACAAAAAGCCGCTGTAAAGTCAGACAGTTTGTTGCCGTTTCCAGCAGCCTTCAGGCTGAACAGGCAGTCGCAGAATCACTCAAATCCTATTAGGTCTGATTCCGATTTAAATAAAATGTTATCAGACCCATATCTGTCTGGAATGGAGTGGAATGGAAATTTCTAAGTGACCCCAAACTTTTGACCGGTAGTGTGTATATATATATATATATATATATATATATATATATATATGTATATATATATAAATCTGCTATCTACTGCTGAACACTCTCTTACTCGTCTCTTGTTATCTCTCTCTCGTCACTCTCATTGGTCTCTTGGCGGGCTTTGGTCTGTCGTCTCCCCAACGTGATGTCCTGCAATGCATTGTGGGGAAAAGGCAAATCGCTGTAAAATAGTACCTACTTTTTCTTGTTATATTCCATTTTGTGATACCTAACAACATCAAATACATGGATAACAGATTAAATGTTTATTACCAACAAGCGGTTACTGCAAATTCGTTGGAAAATGAACCCTGCAACACGGCCTTTAAGCCATGCCCCAAGTAATCGTGGTGCAAGTTAACCAATTTTAGTAGCTGATTTAGTTACAAACTAACTAGTAGTTCTCTAGTCTAGCCTCTATGCCAATGCCCTAATTTAGGAGAGAGCTTAATGGTGCAACCGAAGCCGGTCTACGGAAAGCCTTTCCACTCCCTATTCAGCCCAATTGTACCGAATTTGGTTGCAGTTCCACCAGAGTTCCACTGGTGGTGATCGCAGTCCAGTGCAAAATGAATGGGACTCTATGGAGCTAGATGGTTAAATTTGTCTCTTTCGCCTGATTGTCATTGAACAATCTCAGATTTGATTGTAGTTTTTGCAAGTTCAACATGGATTATAGGTCGAAAGTTGAATGAACGAGTACTTATGTCCTTTCGATTTCTTACAGGTTGAGTCGTTGTTGCCCATAACACGCTAGCATTCTGCTAATGAATGCTGATTGGTCAGTGAAAGACTGATTACGATCGGAGATCCCACTTGACGGCATCCGAAGCAGAACCAGAATGTCAGAGTGAATATTTCGGCGTGGTCTTTAAAACATTAGCAAACCTCTTTCTAGCACGTGTATTGACAGGGAGAGCCTTACCTGTTAGCTGTGTTGTCAATGCCTCGAGAGAACAAAGAGCTTGCCATAAAACAGTATCTCTGGCTGTACATGTGTATGACGTCATTGACATTTTAAAAGGCTTTTTAGAACAAAAAAAGCCACTTTAAAAAAATCTAACACCCAGCAGTGTGTATTTTCTCAGCCTCCCTTTTCGAATGCAACATTCAAATAACTAGACAAAAAATTATATCCTGAGAAAAGTGGATTTTGAGGGGTATAGCTCCATAGAGTCCCATTCATTCTGCACTGGCCTGGCACCCCCTATATGGAACTCTGGTGTAACTGCAACCAGTTCAGAAGCCGGAAGTAATAAGAGAGTGAAACTTCTTCCCTTATTAGAAATTCTTTGGTGCAACCCAAGTGCATTAACATTAACTAGCTAGCTAGCTAGCTAACATTAGGTAACGTTAATGTTAGCTAGAGGAGCAATCAATGTAGCTAGCTAATTTTAGACACAGTGTTTCATTAACGTTACACACATTGTAAATAGCTCTTGGGAATGTTACCCAAGTACACAATGTGTAATACGCTAACGTTAGTTAATTAATATCAAGTTCTCACCACTTTCAGTGGGACACAGGAAACCATGCAGTGCCTTTGTCCAAACGTCTTCAGTGAAATGGCAGGTGGTGGCTGGCTGGGGCAATACACATCCGTGACGGCAGCAATAAAAACAAAAAGAAGAAGAGGAATCAGGCCGATCGCGCCTGATCTAGTGAAAAACAACAAAGGAGCACATGTATAATTTAGGTTAAATTTAAACATATTAGGACACACATTTTTCAAAATAAGGAAATGTGACTTCCGAGTAAAAAATGTACTCTACCCTCAGCCCAGTTACCTCAATAAGCCAGTGATGCAGTGCTAAAATTACATTTGGGTCAATATGAACTTCGACTGACCATCACAACAATAATCACAATTACTGATGAAACATGCATTTTAATTTTAAATTAATGGATAGTGTGCCATCTATTGCGCAATACGCCGACAGCCAGCTAAACTCTCTCCTAACATCAAGACTCTGAAGACAATCGTTCCCACATCCACAGGTTTAATGACGTTGCAAGGAAAGTGTGAAACTAACTAAAAAAAACAGACTAATCAATTCTATGCTAGCTTTTAACATACAATATAGCCTATGTTCAGAATGTAATTTCATCAATTCAAATATTTCCTTTCTACCGTTACACAATATAATTCATAACTATTAAACTGATAGTGATTATGCTGTATAACGACATTTTTACATATAAACAATATTATGTTCATTCATACGAGTGTAGCATGTCCTGTGACTTATAGTTGCCTAGTAACCATGCAACGTTAGTCACAGCACTAACGCCGGCGATCACAGACATTTCTAATATAGACAACACAAAATAACACTGCCATCAAACTAATGGTCTATGAACCTATGTAATTATTTAAAAAGAGTGAATGAATACATACCAACGATGCTACTCTAGGCATAAATGTAGACAAACGTAGCTGTAGTTGGCTTGCTACACTACAACCATAAATCACTGAACCGTTTGTTTGAAGTGTTCGTTTACTTCCTAACTATCGCTCACGCGACATAGCGGTTACCACCTGAGAGTCTTAAAGTGACAGCAACGTAAATAGAGAACTCATTAAGACTTGAGGCAAATTAACTTCTTACTTTTAACATCTTATTTATAACAAAACACTCCCCGCCTGACATGAATACACGTATTTTTGTATTTGTATTTATTGATTTATTTGACAGGGACCATGCATATTTATGAACATAGTTGTATAAAAACACCATGTAAATATGCCAGAATTAGTTAAAATAACTACTTTCCATCTGCAGTCCCTAGGCAGGTAACATAAGACTAACAAAGACAACCAGCAGTCATACAGCGCTCATTCACTACATTACATTAAAAGGTACACATAGTAGTGACATAGACAAAACAAACAAGCAAAACAAAACAAAACAAAAATGCATGATGCATGATACATGACAAAGACATTATTCTTCCACCTCTATACTGCATTCGATTTACCAGTGAATGTGTATGAATAAAGAAATGTGTGACTATTAAAAATGAGTGCATCTCTGGTTTTCTAGAAGCCACTGTTTTAAATGAGTTTTAAAAGTGTTGAATGTAGGACACTCTCTTATTATGAGGGGCAAACTATTCCAGAGTTTACCTCCTATTATTGACAATACGTTTTGTCCAAAAGTGGTGCGTCTAAATGGTGCTGACACCCAACAATCTAAGCACAGTCCATTTACTTAAACATCTGGAGGTAGGAGAAGCACTATTTCAGTGACTGGCCTAAGAAAAAGAACAGTCCCTCCTGGTTTAATAACCTTCACCTCAACCTGTCGCACTTGCCCATCTTTGCTAGGGAAAGTCTGAGTTATCAGTCCAAGAGGCCATTCATTTCTTGGTACTTGGCTGTTCCTGAGGAGAACAACACATCCTTGCTGGATGTTTGGATGGGTGGCCTTGTCACTTTTTGCAAGCCTGCAGTGTTGGAAGGAATTGCTTCCTCCAGCGGTCCCAAAAGGTGTTGGACAGGTGTTGTACCTGTCGCCACTGGGACTTGTAGAGGTCCGCTACTCCAAACTCGCCAGCAGGAGCTGGAACAATGTTCACCTTTTGCGTGAGAAGAGCAGCTGGTGTGAGTATCAGGGTCTGTGGTTACAGGAACAAGAGGCCTGGCGTTGAAGATTGCTGCCACTTTTGCCATGAAAGTCACCAGCACTTCGTGTGTAAGTTTGTTTTTCAGCTGGAGAAACATTAAGTCCAGAATTCTCCTGGCAAGTCCGATCATTCTTTCCCAAGCGCCACCACAGTGGGATGCATGTGGAGGATTAAAGGTCCAAGTGCAGCCTTGGTCTGACAGGTAAGTCTTCACAGCAGTACTCTCGATGTTTGAAGGTATCTTTAAGTCTTTACAGGTGCCGACGAAGTTCGTGCCACGGTCTGAACGGATGTGTTTGACTGGCCCGCGCACAGCAAGGAAACGCCATAGTGCGTGATGAAGCTGGATGTGTCGAGGGATTCTATGACTTCAATGTGCACGGCTCTTATGCTCATGCATGTAAAGATCACCGCCCGCCGTTTACTTTGTGCAAATCCACCTATGGTCCTACGCGAGGAGACATTCCAAGGGCCAAACACTTCTAGACCAACATTTGTGAATGGAGGGTCTGTTGACAGATGATCAGGTGGCAGACTAGCCATTTTCTGGATGCTGAATGGAGCTCTGAGTCTCCTGCAGGTTACACATTGGTGGATAATGCTGCTCACCCTTTTCTTCCCACCAACGATTCAGAAGCCAGCTGAACGGACAGACCCTTCTGTAAAGTGACGTGGACGTGGTGGTGGATCTGCTCGTGGTGGTGTCTGATGAGCAAAACTGCAATGTGATGCTACTGACGGTGAAGCTACTGTGTAGCATCTGGGGATGGAAAGCTCAGACAGCTCGGACAAGGAGGCTCTCCATGAAGTCCAGGCAGCCTCCATTTCTTGAGGCAATGGAGCATCCCAGTCACCATTCTCAGCAGTAAGCTCTCGCAGGATAGCCTTGCCTTGGATTATGACTGGCGCAACAAATCCAAGCGGGTCATAGAGGCTATTGATGGTCGACAAGACACCACGCCGGGTGTAAGGCTTCATCTCATTGAAGACATCGAAGAGGAAACAGTCTCTGTGGAGGGTCCAATTGAGTCCGAGGCTGCGTTGCATTGGTGGCATGTCTGCATCAAGGTCCAGGGGTCTCATTTATAAACGTGGCGTACGCACAAAACAGGGCTGAAAATGTGCGTACGCCACTTCCCACACAAAGGTTGTGATTTATAAAAAACAAATTTGACGGGAGAATGTGCGGTCCTCCAACTCTGACCCATGCATACGCACATTTTGGAGACAAAATAGGAATTGGCGACACAGATGGTGAGGTGGTGAACTGAAGTCAGACTGCAAAAGTACATGTGGGAATAACGATTAGGCTACTCTTAATATGTTTAAGTATTAATGCCTCACGCACATTTCTTCACACCATATCATGAAGATTGTACTGAGTGATAATTGAGTGATAATTGTTCTGAGTGATAATTGTTCCATAAACACCTCCAACTCAAATCTTAAATCAAAACTCGTTCTTAATATTTAATCAGCGCTGTCTCGCCGTCACATTGTCCGCTACGGAGCGCAGGAGGATGAGATGGCCCGACTGCATGGAATACAGGATATCATCAAATACCCTAGCATATAACTGCAGAACACACTGTAAATAACTAAATATCTGTCTTTAAAACTGTGCATATATCATCAAATGTCAAAGTCTGGAAATACAGCCGTTAAGCTATCGCGCAATCGTTACGCTCTATATGTCCTCGTTATCAGTCCGAACTTTAATACTGTTCATAACAAAACCTGCATGAAGAAAAGTGTGTTGCCTATTACATTTCGATTTTAAATTGTATCTCGGGGTGAGGGATACCACTAGTTGTTGCTGTGATTTTAGCAAGGTGTTAACAATCACAAATTGTTGTAGGCTAAACATATAAATACTGCGGTGAACCCGTGCGTAATGCTGCATGATGGCACTGCTGGCCCTGCAGGAGGACTGGAATGGAAGAATCAGGAGAAAAAGAGACTTCAGGGGCCATGACGATGACTGGCTCATATGCCGATTTAAATTCCCTAATATAGCTGTAACAGTAATATAGCTTCGCTCTTGGATCTATGTACTGAATTAGGTCCAGTAGAGAGGGCAACGCGCCGATACCGTGCCATCCCGGTCCAAATACAGGTCCTCGCCACTCTGGGTGAAACCGGCTGTTTCCAGAGGGAAATGTCAGACAGCTAAGTGTTTTTTTAAATAAATATTATATATAATCTTCAACTTCATGACTAAGGCTTGTTTGGATATAATATATAGTTCTGTTAAATCTTATTATATACGTCTGGTATATCGAAGCTGTCCCCGAGTGCCTGCTGTTTTGGAAGATTTTATTAATAAAAGGTAGTCTATAGATCCGGTTTCCCTACACTGTAAGACAACAGGCCGATATTATAATTCAATTGGCAGCAATTCCCGAGCGTCTGAGAGTTTTTGGTTTGTTTGTTTGTTTTTCTCCGCCAGTCGTCATGATTCGGTGTAACGAAAAAACAACTGCAAGGGTCATTAACATACTGATCAGCATTCACGAGGTGCTTTACATTGACTATTTTTGGGCGTGTACAGGGCGGGATAAGAGGCTGATCCATGTACGCACGCTTGTAGGCAATCTGTGATTTATAAAGGGAACATTGCTTACAGGAGTGCGTACACATGGTTTTATAAATCTGACTTTTTCGGCGTACGCCAATTTGGGCTTTTGGGTGCAGGTACACTTATAGTAAGGATCCTACGCACAGTTTTATAAATGAGACCCCAGGTCTTTGAGGTTGCTTGCATGATCGCTGGATGGAAATGCGTCCACACTCAAAAAAATAACTCATTGGATGAACTCAATTAAATTGTGGGCAGGATTTCCATCCAATAAATATATGTAGCCCCAACTCAAACTAAGTAGATCCATTTAACAGAATGTAAATCAGTTAGCCTAACTCATTTAGATCAAATAGATACAACAGAATATAAATGAGTGAGCCTACATTATTTTTATCAAATAGATACAACAGTATGTCATTGAGTTAGCTTAATGAATTTTTATTAAATTCAGCTGAAATGAAATAATTACATTAGCTAAATGAAATTGATTTACATTTGTCCAACTCAAAATGTATATAATTATTGGAAAGGAAATTATTAAATATATAAATTTAATTAATTTGATCCCCATTAACATTCACGAGACAAACCTGATTGACGCTTTTTTATGAAATAAATTAAGATTTGAACATCTTTTACTAAAGAGCCCCTCCACTCAAAAATGTTTTTGTGATGTAAAATAGAATGAACTTTATTGATCCCTACAAGGGACATTCACATATTACCACAGCTCACGAAACATAGCTGCGATAATGTGAACTTCCCTTGTGTGGATCACTGAAGTGTCATCTATTCTACTTCCGAGTTTGAGACACAAAAGTCTGTTTTCACATTCATCTGCCAAAAATGGAAATTTTCTCCAAGCTCAGTGAAAATCCAGTTTTTAAAGGGCAGGCCTACTGGCATGATTTTGGTATATCGCAACTAATTTGGAATTCAAGTCTGATCCAGTATTCAATTAATATTAATGTGATGTAGAAACTTGGAAGCTGTAGAAGGCACATACACTGAACATGGGTGTGCAGTACTGCATGCATGTAACAGATGCAATAACATGTGCATGTTACTGCACCTCTGGACATCTTGCATCCAGCAGGAAGACTTTATAAATGTGCAAATTCATAGATTTTGGGAAATTCTAATGAGGTAGGAGTAAATTGCCCTTTAAAAGGTTTTACATGTGAAAAGTAATATTTTTCTTTTTCTTGAATTAAAAAAAATGAAATAAAAACAAGGCAGAAATTATTGTTCCAAGCAAATTTGTAATGCATCTTAATACTAATGTCTGGAGGGCATCTTTAAACAAACAAAAATATCAACATATTCACTTTTTTAACTAGATAAAACACACATATATAAATGTAAAATAATAAAAGCATGTCAATAAACTATACATGTTGGCCCTTAATGCAATTCTCATTTTCCGGTTTGGCCCTTAGTGAAGTTGGGTTTGACACTCTCCGCGTAGCTGTATAGAATGCACTGCAAAAACTCTGTATTGGATAAGTATTGTAATTGCTTGCCTTGAACTACCATTGGTGATTGGTGTGTTATCATAGCTGGTAACAGAAAAAATATTGTGGACCACTATTAAGACTAGCAAAAGAAAAAAAAATAGAAAAAAAGATCACAAAACATTCACAATATTTTATAAAAGGAGGTAGAGTTAAACAAATTATGATGGAGATGTGAAATGGCCAAACTTTCTGGGTGTAAACACTTGTCCAAGCCCAAGTAATCTCAGTCTTAAACCCTCCATCAAGGTAGATTGTCACGTGGTTTAGTTCTATGCAAACAACTTGATTTTCAGCTGTTGTATCTTTGCATTCAGCTTGTGCCCATCCAAATTCATTATGATCTTCTGGAAAAACTTCAGGTTTATGGTTGGTCTCGGAAAACTCAGATCAAGGGCATAAATGAGCCCAAAAGCATGACGAAGCCCATGATGACACTGCCCAAGTTGCTCAGGACTTTGATGCCTTCAATCACAACACAAATGTCCTCAGGCTCCTGATCCCCATCTCTTTCGGATCACAAAATCCCCACGACTGGGTTTGCTAGGTCCCTTTCTGCATCCTCAGTCGCAAGTGCGCCTGAATGCCACAAACAGAGAAAAAACCCACAAATAAGGGGACAGACACAGTGATACGGGGCCCACAGGCGATGGATACACACACACACACAATTTAGAAATTAAACTTGAGAAATGGACTTCATGCACAGTTCTCAACACACACAAAAAAATACACTAATTGCTTGTACGTATATCAAATTTCCCATCGCCTACAATATTGTTGGTGGAAATGGTGCACCATAGGGCTTTGTCATTATAAATGAAGTGCGCCATGGAAGAAGTAAGAGGGAGTAACTGTTCAACACTACATGACAAACATATTGATGAATTTACCAGATATTCTTTGAAGAAGGTGTCTGGATCTTCATTGAGGTAGATGATGAGGCCTCTCAGCATACACTCCCTCCTGGTGTTGATGTTGTCACACTGAAGCAGGGGTGAAAAAAATGACAATTTAGTCAAATGTGGTTGTTATGGTGGCACAGGGAAGGAGCTGGTTGTCTAAAGATCAGAGGCCTGTACTACGAAGCAGGATTTGGCGTTAACAAGCTAACTTAAGGCTCAACCCAGGATTTTCTGTACTACGAAGGTGGATCAGTTGTTATCGGGTTCAATCGCCGTGGTAACTCATGCTGAACACCTAACCTAGTCGGGAGCAGGTTAAGTTTGAGATCAGAGATCAACCGGTGTAAAAGCACCGCCTACTGACCAATCAATAGGTCGATTGATAACGGCGTCACCATTCTTAAAGAAGATCAGGCGGAGCTCGGTGCAGAGAGAGAGAGAGAGGGGGAGAGAGAGGGGGAGAGAGGGGTGTGCTCATAAAAGTTAAAACATTGAGAGACCAACAACCCCGTTAACATGGGTATTTTTATGAAATATAGCCTATATATTTTAATGGGAGGGAATTACATATCGGCTTCTTGAGCCGTGTGTCGCCAATGTACACATCGGTTTGAATTATGTTTTTATATTTTTTATTTGCTCTCACGATCGCTTCCCACTGCCAGGGTTGCAACTGAAATAACAGGCTAAAGCAACAACAGTTTATGGAAAGCACAAGTGTAATTATGGTCAGATCTTCCTGACTGATGAGGAAGTGATATTAATAAGCGTTGTGATTTAAACATCTACAGCGTCGGCTATTTATTTATTCTTTTGCCAGCTTTCCTTCCTGTTTTAGGAAGCAGTGACTGTATTGCATTTTCCCTGTAAAACCGTGTCTGTGTTCTTCATATTTATGGAGAATTATATTATATTTTTATTTATATTTTCTTATATATAACATGCGGCTCTGGTAGATGTTTGCGATTGGTCGTGGTGTGCAAACACCGCCTCTTTTATGTGAACGTGCGCGCCGCTGGAATGGGAAACCCTGAGTTGACTGAACTAGTTGATAACCGGCGTCGTAGTACAGGTTATGCGGGACCGCGGTTGTTAGGTTAGGTGAAGCCGGATTACTGAAAGAGATCCAGGACAAGTTGATCTTGCTTCGTAGTACAGGCCTCTGGAGGGTCATTTCAGTCTAAACAGGACGCCTAACCCCTAAATGCCCCTGACAAGCAAGTTTGTAGTTGTCTTGCATGTTTTACATAGCCATTGGTGTGAATGAAATAACATAGTATTTGGATAAAAGCAGTATACAAGTAAATACAAAACGTATTTAAAAAGGTGCTCTAAGCGATGTTGGGTGACGTTATTCTTGTTGATGTTCACAGTATTTTCAAACAAAACAAAGACTAGCTCGCTCCTCCTCATCCTGTATCCACCTTCTGTGCTTGCAAATCAAGCAAATCATTCTTGTCGGTTATTGGCTGAACGCTGGAACACGGTTTGTTATATTTTTGTGGTCCAAACAGTGTGTTCCGGGGACAGGCAGCTAGCGGATAGTGAGATGTTTACTAAATGTGACAAAAAAAATTTGTAGCCTAAAAAACGTGTGACATTGCTTAGAGTACCTTTAAATAAGCATCTATGGACAAGAAAACCTTACAATAACCACCAATAAACCAAAAAAAGGTACATTATATGAATTTCAACTAACCAAATCTGTGATAGACAGGACTTCCTTAATCCTCTGCCCCTTCACTCCTCCTTTGCTCTTGAAGAGGAGAATAAAAAAGGAGAATAAAGAGAATTAGCACATATCACATTGAACAAATTACAATGATGCCAATCAGCTTGTGCTAGCATTGAGCAAGTAATATTTTACTTACCATCCCTAGGAGGTTGCCACAAGCTGCTTTACAACTTAAACTGCAAAAAGATGAGATACATATATTAGAGGTGTGAGCAATGGAGAAAATATCAAAATAAAAGTAATTATTAATTATAGTCAAACACATTTAGTGCACACCTACATACACCTTCAACCTACAATACGGCCCTGTGATTTCTGTGATGTAGAAAACTCAGATGGAATCGGGAGAATATGATAATAAAAATAGAATAAACTGTTAACACTAAATATTGTGGAATATGCCAAAAATGTAGCAGAAATTGTTAAATTAATACAATCATTTTGAATGTAAGCCTACTGACAGACTAACAATTTCACAGCTAAACTTTGCTTCTGCTCCAAACGCCTGCCCATCAGCACAGAGGCAAAGCACAGAGCAAGTAACGTTATAGCTCATCATTGCGCCTTTAAAAAGGTCAACACCAACGAGGTCAAAGTTGAAATAATTTTAACTTTAAGCGCAGCGCTTGGCGGCAGTTCTGAGTGGTGCAAGACACAAAAGTTAGCGCTTCATCAAAGATATCTGCACAGCTCTCCACATAGGAAACTTAAGACACACACAGCGTAGAGCAGGTTTACCGCGTTCTCTTAATACATCCATGGGATGAACTGTAGGCGGCTTAACTGCACCTACCGAGCCACATACCCCTATGACACGCCAGAAAATACGCAGCTGCCCAGTGCAGCCCGGGCGGATAAATGGTTGTCGTCGCCGCCATCACGCACACACACACGCACGCGCGCACACACACACACACACACACACACACACACACACACACACACACACACACCACACACCACACACACCACACACACACACACACACACACACTTTGTCTACAGGCCAGTTTTGCCCGGTCCAATATTGCGGCGACGAAGAGCAACAAATAAGTTAACCAAAGCAGTCAATGTGGCATCTAACGCTGTCAATAAACAGTAACGTTAAGTCTAAAATTAGCACTAGCTAGCCACCAAAAGTTAACGTTAGCCAGCCAACTCCCTTCAACTCTGAAGAGTGAAATTCGGCTCTGTTGCACACATTTCGGTCAGTATTACAGAATTAACGTTATGTGACAGTTAGATACTTTCTAATCTACTACAGAAAATGAACACTTACCAAGTAGTGGATTTTCCCCTTTTTTATTTTTGCAGCGTCCTCCAAATTTGGCGTTGGAGATGGTTGCAGCCAGAAATGGGCGGAAAGAGCGCGCACAGTCTCGCACATGCGCAAAGGGCACGCTGTCTCGCACATGCGCAAAGGGCGGTCCCGTATGAGACTTTTTTTAGGCGATCTAACGTAAATCAATCTCATAGGTGGAGCTATTAATATATTTTTAGTTAAACCACTTAAATATATATACATATGATCTTAAATAGATATATTTAAATAAAGCAAATTATATTTTAATGTGTCACCTCTAAGAAGGCCTTGAATAATTTTTTTGAGTGCATGACCTCTTTGTTGTTTGCTGCGATCTTCTACAGTTTTAGATTTGACCTTGAGAGAACATCCTGTGTCTTTTTTAACAGATCTATAGCAGCTTCAGCTGTAGGAAGGGACTTCAAGCCGTCATCTACATAGAAGTCGCGCATCAAAAAGTGCCTTACGTCTGGGTCGATGTGGAACTTGCTGACTTGGACAGACTGGTACAGGCCATGAATTGCCACTGCAGGTGATGGGCTGTTACCGAAGACATGGACCCTCATGCGGTAATCCACAACGCTGTCTTGGAAACACAGAAAGCGTGGAAAGTTCCTGTCTTCTTCTCTTACCAGTAAACAGTAGAACATCTGTTCTAGGTCTGCTGTAAAGGCGATGGCTTCTCTTCTGAAGCGGATCAGAACTCCAAGTAGCGTGTTGTTCAGGTCAGGTCCAGTTAACAGCACATCATTGAGAGACACATCGTTGTATTGGGCACTGGAATCAAACACCACACAGATTTTCTTTGGTTTCTTTGGATGATACACTCCGAATGTCGGTAGGTACCATCGTTCTTCTTCCTCATTGAGTGGAGGGGCTAACTCAGCATGGCCATTCTTAAACATCTTGTCCATGAAGCTGATAAAGTGCTCTCTCATTTCAGGCTTCTTGTCAAAGTTACGCTTGAGAGACACTAAACGCCTCACCGCTTGTGGCCTGTTGTCAGGGAGCCGCTGGCGTGGAATCTTGAAAGGTAACGGTGCCACCCAACTGTTGCTTGAGTCTTTTTGTAGCCCTTTATCCATTATCTTCATGAATGTGGCATCTTGAATGGAAGGAGCCACCCGGTCGTCGTCCGCCTGAACAGAGTGCATCCCAGGTGGTCAGCTTCACAGGGGGGTGACTGGTGACCTGGATGTTTCTGAACTTCTCTTTAACATTGAACACATTAGGGCATGGCTCAAAGAGAGTGGGACATTTCAGCTCTGTGGTTTGTGTGGAAGGCGTTGATTGTCAGAGGTTTGTGGACTTTACCTAGACACACGTTACCAACAATGACCCACCCCAGGTCCAACTTCTGTGCGTAGGGCAGGTTGTGAGTGCCGTTGACCTGTTTTCAGTCCTAGAAGCCGTATCTGCATGGGCGATGAAGCTGAAGCTTGGATCATTCAAGATGCCAGCCTGCTGGCTAACAAAGTCTACAAAGTACGCAAATGGAGCATATGGCACCCGGTTCTGCCGTTTGAAGGATGCACCTACCGATGCCCACTTCTCTTGCAGACGGAACGGGAGTTTCTGTACTATTGGATTGACTCCTCTTGCCGTGTCTAGGAAAGAGAAGCCAGGCAAGTCTCCTTCAGCTTTGGCTGCCTGCAGTTCCATTAGTAGGTCGCTCAGCTTCATTAGCTTAGGCCCATCTCTTCTTGTTATTCTTGGAAAACTGTCAATGCGTTTGAGCATTGACATGTACCTGCTTTCCTAACTTGCACACCACCTAACTTGTTCCGCTAGTTCCAACCCTCATACAATTTAATTCAACCCTGCGTTGATACGCCACAACAGACACGACAGTCAAAGTCAAAGTCTACTTTATTATCCCAAAATTGGGAAATTTGTTTGGTTAAAGTGCAGCACATTGCACATGCACACACAGGCATATAAGTAGGTACCCTCCCCTGCACACTTACACACACACAAAATAACATTTAGGAATACATAGTTAAGTAGTAAAGTTAAGTTTACAATTTAAAAACCATAAAAGAGAAACAGTGTTACCAGAGTGGACAATACAATTCATTATCTTGTCTTGTGTCTTTCACTAAAAAGTCCAATAGCAGAGGGGACAAATAACACGCTAAACCTTTTGGTTCTAATTTACCTTTGCAGCAGCCTACTATTGCCACAATTGCTGAGTTGGAACCGCCCATATAAGGGGTGGGTAGGATCCTTAACTCCTCATTTCCACCAGATGCGTAATGGCTGCAGAACGGGTCCGCTGCGTGTCTGCTGTGTGCTCCGCCGTCCGTCAATACCCACCAGGTCCGGATTTGTTGCGGCACGGCTGCGGCCGTGACTGACAGCTGTAGTCACGAGGACCCACAAGTTCTCGCGAATTCACGTAGAATAGAACCACAAAACCAACAATAGTTAGTTTCCATCCTGAGGAGTAGAGGGGAAACAGCTCTGTGCTGTGTTTTCAAGGTGTAGTGCAGGGAAATATGATCCGCCGTGAGCACGGTGTATTTTATTTTGAAAATTAACCAGATGTTTTATTTTGCTTCTGTGCTCGACTTCCTGTCCCGCACTATCTGCTGTGTGCCGAATTGCTGTGGAGCTCTCCGGTGTCCGGCAAAAATAGAAGCTCTGCGTATCTGCTGCGGAGGGCTACGGACCGCCGGAGCTGGGATGCAGTCGGAATGCAGCCAGTGGAAATACACACATTGACTTTAATGGAAACCTAATGACTCCGCTGCCGTTTCGGAGCCGTTTCGGAGCCGTTACGCAGCCGTTACGCATCTGGTGTAAATCCATGGTAAGAATCTGCTCAGCCTTACTTACAATAAGATCTGACCATAGCTGAGTGACTGACGTCTGACTACATCCAATAATTTTGCTCGCTGTCTTTACAAAACGCTGCAATTTATCTTGGTCTTGTTTGTGCATGTTCCCAAATACACAATGACAATTCGCTCTGAAGGACTGTTTTATAAAACAATTCTAAAATAATACTGTCCACTTGAAAGTAGTTAAGCTTACGTAAAAAGAACATCCGCTGTTGTAATTTTTTACCTTAGAGTACATATCAAATTTGAGTTGGGCATCAATTTCAATTCTTAGGTATTTGTAGCTACTAACCCTCCCAATTGTGTTTCATTAACAATGCTGTTAGGGATCTCACATTTATGACGTCTAAAAATGAATGACCATTTCTTTTGTTTTATTTCCATTAACAGCCAGGAAGTTATCTTTACACCATTTGGTGAAGTTACTCACCTCTTCCTCAAAGCTGGTTAGCGCTGAGCTATCAGGTTTCAAATACCCCACAATGGCAGTATCATCCGCATATTTGAAAAAAGTATGTGTGGATGTACTAACTCGGCACTCAGTATAAAGTGTGTAGAGGGGACAAAACACACCCCTGAGGGGCTCCGGTGTTAATGGGCCTGGAGGTGGAGGTGACTGAATTAAACCTAACCTGTTGTGTCCTATTTGTTCGAAAACTGTTTCTGTTACAATGAGCAGGGGATAGTGGACCCAAACGCAGGCAGGCAGGCTGAAGGTTTGAACACAAGGATTTATTGAACAAAAACACAAAAATAAACCAAGGAAGTCCTGAGGCTTCGGCAGGCAAAGAGACAATTCCAAAAAAGAAGAAAAGTCAATACAAAAAAACAGAAGTGCAAAAAACCAGGAACTTCAAAACTGACATGGGGAAAGCACACAAGCACACACAAACAAACCAGGCAAGGACACAAAACGGACACAAAACGATCTGACAAGAGACAAAGGGAACACAGAGGCTAAATACAAGAGGTGATGAGCAAACAGGTGATACAACAGGTGAAACACATTAGGGCGGGGCAGAACAATCAGACAAGGCAGGAAAACACAGGAAGTAAAACTAGACACAACAAGACAGAAAACAGACTATCACAATAACACAGGAAACAGAAAAATACACAATCCACAGAACACACAGTCAAAACAGGATAAACAGAAACACAATGAACAGGGCAGTAAGAAAACAGAAATATACAAAACAGAGAACAGAAATACACAGAATAAAAATACAAAACAATCTAACATCATCAATGGAAATAGCAATGTCCCTTCCAGTTAAATCTTTTATTCTATCAATTGCCTTTGTCTGCTGTTCAGAATAATCAACCTCATCAACCACGCAGAGCATCTATTGAGTCAGCAGACCAACATTTTACCTCCCTTGTCTAGACTTTTTCCCGGCGTAGCAGGGACTGGTATGCTGGTATGAGACGAATCATATTGTGGTCTGACTTTCCTAACCCTGGCAGGACTTTGGCATAGTATGCTTTTTCTATGTTACCATAGCATAAATCAAGGCAAGACTCATCCCGAGTGGGACATGACACATACTGATGGTAGGTTGGTAACAGTTCAGTTAGACTGCAGCGGTTGAAGTCTCCCAGGATAAACTTTGCTGCGTCAGGGGATTTTGCCTTTGACTGTGCCACCAGATCATGTATGGTTTTGCCCGCCTCCTCTGTATCAGCAGAGGGTGCAATGTAGACAATAAAAATACAGACCTGGTTTATCTCACAGGGAAGGTAATATGATCTAAGGTTCACTGCTAAGAGTTCAATGTCCTTGGTACAAAGTCTGTTTCTGACGGTCACCTGTGATGGGTTGCAGTACTTGTTATTTATAAACATGCACACGCCCCCTCCCTTGCTTTTACCGGAGCTCACATTTCGGTCCGCCCGAACCACGGAGAAACCCTCCAAATCGATGGCAGATCAGGGTCTGTCTTGGTGAGCATGGTTTACGACAGATAGCTCAGACAAGACTGACGATAATCCGACAGATATTGCACGCTTGCCCGAAGTTCATCAACTTTGTTCCGTATACTCTTCACATTGCCAAGCATGATGGATGGTAGTGGCTGCCGAAAGGGCTTTCTCCCAAAAGGCGTCCGCACACCACCTCTCCTTAGGGATGGACTGCGGCTAAAAAACAGCCCTGGACTTTCTCCCAAATAGGCCCATCATCTGGCCATTCGCCCCTAGCCGTGCGCGACATACACTAGCCAGGAAGTCCTGATACTATGCCACAATACTGTAGCCTATCAGACAAGGTATTCACAGCAAGTAACATCTCAAAACCAATGATGATAATTGGGGTCAGTTTATTAGCCATTTGCGGTTGGTACCATCTTTACAACTAAACACTCTCTGTAGAGACAGGTGTTTAGGCTTTTGCTGAGGGTGGTAAGCAAAAAAGTGTTCCAGGCTTTGACTATCTGACTTGGGCTGTGTGAAATATTGTGATGTAGAGCATCCTGGGACATCCTGGCACTTCCCTGCACTCTCCCTGTCATCTTTTGTGCTGCAACTATCTTCAACCTGAATAAACAAATGATTTTAAAGATAGGTTATTAGCTATTATTGATGATATAATGTGTTGCTTTGTGTTAAAGAATTAGCATTGAATAACCTATTTAATATTTTGTCAATGTCATATTACACTTTTGATTCATATTAAGGCTGTGAAATGATGAAAATGACTAGGCCCTATCTATTTTGTCCGTGAAGCCTTCACAAACAACCACCAGGTCTTCTTTGCCAGTTCCACAATAGTAAACACAAATATGAAAGACAAGGAAAAACTGCACTCTGATGGAAGAAAATGCAAAACAGAAAGTGCAAGCTAGGATTTTTTGGTTAAACTTTTGGTTAACTTTGGTGAATTATTTAGCCCCCTTCCCTGTTAGCACGTTTAGCGTGGTACCAATGCATGCCTGATTTTTCCCCCTTTAATTCAGTACCATAGAATAATACCAACATACCACATCTTACACTGAAAAAAGAAAATAGTTGAACCAACTTAATTGAATTGTTTCAATTGGTAACACCTCATGAATTAAGTTCTTTAAAATTAAGTTAATAAGTTAGCTTAACACAATCGATTTAAGTCACATGTACTTAACAATTCAATTGTTCTCAAATCAACATTTTGCATTAATCCAATTTAATATTAAGGCGAATCAATTTAAAGTTTTCAGTTTTTCCAACTCAATAATTTGCACAACCCTAAAGTAAAATATTGCTATTTTCTAACCTAATACTATGGTTTAGTGTAAATTACTTTTTGTAGTAACCTTAAAGTGAACTTTTAGTTTGTTTAATATAATTAAAATTACAATTTTAAGTTGGCTGAAAATATAAAAAAAAAACTCAAAATCTGATTTATACTTTACTGTATAAATGTAAAAACAAACAGCTTTTGGGCCAACACATTACACATTTGTCTTTTTTAAAACACATAGGGCCCTATTTTAATGATCTGAAACGCAAGTATCAAAGTGAAACACAAGTAGCGGATGTGCCTGGTGCACGCCAGCGGGAGCTTTCCGAGATGCGGCAAAGTAATAAATACCCGTCTTGGCCGGGTGGCGATGTGGCTGCGGCCTCTCGGGCGCATCTCCTCAAGTCTGGAGAGGATTGCTGCAGCCATGGAGCGTGGGCCTCCAAACGCACCACCTGCAAATGTTGTGCCCCTTCCTCCTCCGTCCACTCCATCTCCGTCCACCCGCTCCACCAGGAGCTCATCGCGCATTGCCACTCCAGGACCAGAATCCGCTGGAGTGTCCAATCCCAACGTAGTTCAACATCACGTCTCCTTAATTCCTCTAATATTTCCTCATTTATGTCATTAACACATCCATGATTCATGGAAATGTTGTGTATAACACAACAAGCCACAAAGAATGCTGCGACTTTTTGAGGACTGTACTGTAGCCTCCTGATCTATCCAAACACCTTATAAGCGCATTTTCAGTAATATTTTTCTTTGTAATTATGTATGGTTTGCAAAAATGGGAACTGCATGCGTCCGTGTAGATGAGAGAAGCAAAGCGTATGCGCGTTGTGCACACGCTACATTATGGCCAAGCGTGCGCCCCTAAAATAGCATCTGAATAACGTGCTACTGACTTTAGACTAGTGCCACTGACTTTAGACCAGGTTTTTCCTGGTCAGTGGCAGAAATTGTTTTCTGAAACTGCAAAATAGCACCAGGTAACGTTTGCGCCAGAACACACCTCCTCTTTTCGCTGAACCGCCCCGGGAGCGCAAATACATTCCCTAATTTACCGACGTGCGTCTGTGGAGGGAAAAGTCCGCTGTGCGTCGGGTGCAAAATAGGAATCATACATGCATCAGTGTACAAAGGCAATTGCGCTGAGTGCAAGATAGTGCCCATATGCACAAAATGCACAAGTAACTGTTAGTAGGACCACAAAGTTATTTTGTCAAAGTGCAAAATAGTGCAACAAAGTATTAACACAAATATGCCTAACAATCGCAACACATATAGTGCTATCACTAAGTGCCAAGAGAATACAGAAACTTCTTTAACCAGCTATGAGCAATGAATATTATGCATTTGAACAGTGTAGCTGACCAATGGCGATGAAAAAATATAAATACTACTTTTAGAATTTTAAAATCACACTGTCACAACAGTTTGTTGTATAATTGAACACATCAAAACTGAAATGCAACCTTTCCCTACAAATGGAAGGAAATATGTCTGGGAGAGAGAGAGAGAGAAAAAAAACTACCGTAAAAACAACTTCTGCCAGGAGACAAGGAGGAGAAGAGAGAAGGAAAAGAGAGGAGGAGAGGGGAGGAGAAGAAGAGGAGACGAGGAGGAGAAGAGAGAAGGAGAGGGGAGGAGAAGAGAGAAGGAGAAGAGAGACACACGCCGGCTCGTCGTACACACACCACACTCTTCTCTCTTCTCATCTCTTCTCTTCTGCTCTCCTTTCTTCTCTCTTTCTCTCCCTCTCTCTTTCTTCTCTTTCTTCTTGTTCAGCCCCATTCTTTTCACCTAATATTTTTTTTCTTTTTTTCCCCCTATTTTTTTTTTTTTTCGTTCTATGCAGTATATATCTGATAATAATGAAAATATTTCTTCTGCTCTCAGTGTCTGAAGTGCTGGCGTGTACTACAGGAGACATATTAAGAGCAGGTGCTATCGTTATCAGATCAAAGAGATGTTTATAAACATTGCCCAGGCCCTTAGTAACCATGACAACACTTTCACAGACAGTCTACTGATTACTCCAGGCTTGCTGTAGGAGTCAACTAACTAGACTAACTATGATCATCAGTCTATATCATTTGCGTTCCACTTCTGTCTGTCTGTCTGAAAATCTGGGGAAAATCTGCTCAGTTTTGTGATACGCCTTTTACTTTTGGCTGGTTGAGCTTCCAAATGACAAGATGTCCATTTCGTTCTCCATTTGCTTCAATGATCAAACTCCTGGATATTTCCCAGCGAAACACTGAACGAACTACTTTTTGAAATCGCTGATATGACCACATTTTTACGTTTATCCATATAAATTTTATACCGATACGTTCACAAAGGCCTTGTGGTGCTCAGGATCACGTCATTTGACTGATAGCAGTTATCGTATTTCCACTGTGAGGCTTTGTTTGAGAGCTCGCTCTCAGGGACTCTGAATAGCTGAAGCACAGCACAGTGGTCTTCCACTTCTCTCTGAATGTCTTCTCTCTCCCCCTCTCTATCTCTCTGTTTCTCTCTCTTTTCTCTCTCCATCCCTCCTTCTCCCTCTCGCTCTGTCCTCTCTCCATCCCTCCCTCTCTCTCTCTGTCTCTCTCTACCATGACAACAGATACACACCCAGATACTACAGGCAGGAATATGAACTTTAGTCTGTCTTCTCTCTTCTATTCTCTTGTTCTGGTCTGTCTGTCTGTCATCTCTCGCTCCCCCTCTCTATCTCTCTTTTTCCATCTGCCTCTCTCTCCCTCTCTATCTGTCTCTCTCTCTTTCTCTCTCTATCCTCTCTCTCTCTTTCTTTCACTCTCTCCATCCCTCCTTCTCCCTCCTGTCTCTACCTCCCCCTCTCTTCCTTTCTCTCTCTCTCTCAATCTCTTTCCCTCTCTCTCTCTGTCTCTTTCTTTCCGTTTGCCTCTCTCTCCCTCTCTATCCTCTCTCTCTCTTTCTCTCTCTATACCTCTCTCTCTTTCCCTCTCTCTCTCTCTTTGTCTCTCCCTCTCTCTCCTTTCTCTCTCTTTGTATTTCCCTCTCTCTCTCATCCCCCTCTCTCTCTCCCCCTCTCTCTCATCCCCCTCTCTCTCTCTCTCCATGTCCCTCTCTCTCTCTATTTCCTTCTTTCTCCATCCCTCCTCTCCCTCCCTCTCTCCCTCCTTCCCTCCCCTCTCTCTCTCTCTCTCTCTCTCTCTCTATCTTTCTTTCCCTCTCTCTCTCCTTTCCTCTCTATCCCTCTCTTGTTTGTTCTATGCAATGGATATGGCTGATAATAAGTCTTTTTAGTCAATTTATTGAAACTTCCACTTTTGACAGTTTTACAGTTTAGCTTACCGCTTTTCTACAAATGTATTTCAAGAAATTATTTTATTATTATTATATTATATTAGTGGTGTTCTTCAACTTTTCAATGAAATTCATACTTATTGAACCAATTTCCACTTTTTCAACTATTCTTCTGCTTCAGCTAAAGACCTCACAATGTTCTACATATTTTGTCATTTTTCAACTTTTATAGCCAACAATTCAGTTTAGCATCAACTTTGAACTTTTTAACGATTTCCACTTTTTCAACTATTCTCACTATTTCAACTTATTATGGATTTGAGCTATTCATCCAGTTAGTTATGAACAGTAGTCTATACAGATACTACAGGCAGTAATATGAACAGTAGTCTATACAGATACTACAGGCAGTAATATGAACAATAGTCTGTGGTCTTCCACTTCTCTCTGACTGTCTTCTCTCTCCGCCTCTCTATCTCTCTGTTTCTCTTTTCTTTCTCTCTCTCTCTCTCCCTGTCTCTCTCTCTTTTTCTCTCTCTCTCTCTCCTTCTCTCTCCATCCCACATTCTCCCTCCCTCTCTCTCTCTGTCTCTCTCTCTTTCTCTCTCTCCTTTCTCCATCCCGCCTTCTCCCTCCCTCTCTATCTCTTGTTTCTCTTTTCTTTCTCTCTCTCTCCCTGTTTCTTTCTCTTTTCTCTCTCTCTGTCCTCTCTCCATCCCTCCTTCTCCCTCCCTCTCTCTGTTCTCTCTCCATCCCTCCTTCTCCCTCCATCTCTCTCTGTCTCTCTCTCTCTTTTTCTCTCTCTCTCCTTCTTTCTCCATCCCTCCTCCCTCCCTCTCTTACTTTCTTTAACTTATTGAACCAATTTCCACTTTTTCAACTATTCTTCAGCTTCAGCTAAAGACTTCACAATGTTCTACATATTTTGTCATTTTTCAGCTTTTAAAGCCAACAATTTAGCGTCAACTTTGAACTTTTTAACGATTTCCACTTTTTCAACTATTCTCTCTACTTCAACTTCTTCTTACAGATTTCAGCTATTCAACCAGTTAGCTTTAGCAGTTCAGCTATTCAGCATTCCCACGCATTTTCCGCAGGAAATGCATTTTCTAGTTATTATTCCCTCTTCCGTACGTTTTTTGGCTCTCTGTAACTTCTGCATACTTTCACCTATTTAAACCATTCAACTTTTCAAATGTTCACCTCTTTCAGCTAATGATGGGACTTCTTCAACTTTTTTTCTACTATTTATACTTTTTTAAATTTTAAGCTTTTTAACACTTTTTTTTAACATTAAAGTCAATGAGAGCAGCCTTCAAATCCTTCAAATCCTCTTCTGCTTCAAAATGTATCTCCTCCTACATTCTTCCACCTACAGACGTGATTCAAACTTTAAACTGTTCACAAAATATTCAGCTATCCGGCAACTAACTTTCAGGTTGATACCTTTTACAGTTTTTGTTAAAAAGGTGTTTAAGTTTAGTGATCATTTCAGGAAATTTTATCGATTAAACAGAGTGTGTATTGCGTGAGCTAGAGTGGATGACATCATAGCTAGAGGGTGAAGCTTCTAAAAAATTATCTTTGTCCCTGCTCAATAAATTGTTCTCACGCCCACAATATCTACTTGTCATACACAATTTATACATCAAAACGTAGGTATTTTTGTCTAGTTTCAGAAAATCTGCTCAGTTTTGTGATACGCCTTTTACTTTTGGCTGGTTGAGCTTCCAAATGACAAGATGTCCATATCGTTCTCCATTGAATCCAATGATCAAACTACTAGATATTTCCCAGCGAAACACTGAACAAACCACTTTTTGAAATCGCTGATATGACCACATTTTTACGTTTATCCTTATAAATTTTATACGGATACGTTCACAAAGGCCTTGTGGTGCTCAGGATCACGTCATTTGACCGATACCGTTATCGTTTCGGCAGTTTGAGCCTTTGTTTGAGAGCTTGCTCTCAGTGTCTCTCAATAGCTTCAGTTTGGCCCAGCTGAGAGTTTCAGCAGGTGTTGCTCGTTAACTTGATTACACTTCAAGGGACATGTTTATATAAACATTCACTGGCCAGTCGTTACCATGACAACAGACACCCACCCAGAGACTACGGACAGGAATATGAACTTTAGTCTTGTCTTCTCTCTTCTATTCTCTTGTTCTGGTCTGTCTTCTCTCTCCCCTCTCTATCTCTTTGTTTTCTCTCTCTCTCTCCCCTGTTTCTCTCTTTTTTTCTCTCTCCATCCCTCCTTCTCCCTCTCTCTCTTCCTCCCTCCCCTTTCTCTCTTTTTCCTCTGCCTCTCTCTCTCTTTCTCTCTCTATCCCCTCTCTTTTTCTTTCACTCTCTCCATCCCTCCTTCTCCCTCCCTCTCTCTCTCCCCCTGTCTCTTCCTTTCTCTCTCTCTATCACTCTCTTTCCCTCTCTCTCTCTCCCTGTCCCTCTCTTTCTCTGTCTCCTTCTCTCTCCATCCCTCCTTCTCCCTCCATCTCTCTCTGTCTCTCTCTCTTTTTCTCTCTCTCTCCTTCTCTCTCATCCCGCCTTCTCCTTCCCTCTCTCCCTGTCTCTTTCTTTTTTCTCTCTCTCTCCTCTCCATCCCTCCTCCCTCCCTCTCTTACTTTCTTTAACTTATTGAACCAATTTCCACTTTTTCAACTATTCTTCAGCTTCAGCTAAAGACTTCACAATGTTCTACATATTTTGTCATTTTTCAGCTTTTAAAGCCAACAATTTAGCGTCAACTTTGAACTTTTTAACGATTTCCACTTTTTCAACTATTCTCACTATTTCAACTTCTTCTTACAGATTTCAGCTATTCAACCAGTTAGCTTTAGCAGTTCAGCTGTTCAGCATTCCCACGCATTTTCCGCAGGAAATGCATTTCTAGTTGGGGGAATGCTGTTCTACTCCACCTATTGTTATTCGACTTTATTTATTTTTAATTTTATTATTCCGTACGTTTTTTGGCTCTCTGTAACTTCTGCATACTTTCAGCTATTTAAACCATTCAACTTTTCAAATATTCATCTCTTTCAGCTAATGATGGGACTTCTTCAACTTTTTTTCTACTATTTATACTTTTTAAAATATTCAGCTTTTTATCACTTTTTTTAACATTGAAGTCAATGAGAGCATGCTTCAAAGCATTCAAATCCTCTTCTGCTTCAAAATGTATCTCCTCCTACATTCTTCCACCTACAGACGTGATTCAAACTTTAAACTGTTCACAAAATATTCAGGTATTCGGGGTGTGCTCAGTGTTTTGATATCTTTTACAGTTTTTGTGAAAAAGCTGTTTAAGTTTAGTGATTATTTCAGGAAATTTTATCGATTAAACAGGGTGTGTATTGCTTCCCTAGAGTGGATGACATCAACGCCTAGAGGGTGAAGCTTTGAAAAAATTATCTTAGTTCCTTGTCTGTAAACTGCTCTCCGCCCCCACAATATCTACTTGTCATACACAATTTATACATCAAAACGTAGGTATTTTTGTCTAGTTTCAGAAAATCTGCTCAGTCATGCGATACGTCTCATACTTTTGGCTCAGCGAGCTTCCAAATGACGAGATCAACAAATTTCTGTCCATCCGCTCCAATGATAAAAGGCGTCCATATTTTCCAGCGAAGAGCAGAACGAACCACTTTTTTAAATCGCTGACATGCCCACATTTTTATGTTTATCCATATAAATTTTATACCGATACGTTCACAAAGGCCTTGTGTCTCTAACGTTCAAGTCGCTGTTTCGATAGCATGTACTGTTGTGGATTTATTAAGGATTGTTTGAAGGGTTCTCTCACACTGTCTCTCACTAATCAGGTGTGGGGATTAATGATCAAAGAGATGCTTTATAAATACTAAAGGAACAATGTTTGTCTGTTCTGAAGATAGTGCAGTGGTTATGGCACATGGCTAGGGTGTGGAGGGCCCGGGTTCAAATCCCACTGTGGCATATCAATCACTGTGTCCCTGGCTAAGGTGTTATTTGACTTTTCAACTACTCTCACTACTTCAACTTATTTTTACGGTTTTAAGCTATTCATCCAGTTTAGCTTTAGCAATTCAGCTATTCATGTTTTATTTTGCAAACACACACATGCACACACGCAAACACACACATATACACACACACAGACACACAAACAGACACATAAACACACACACACACACACACACAAACACACACACACACACACACACAAAGACAGACACACATGCAAACACACACACAAACACACACACACACACACTACTCAAAAACACACACACACACTCCCACCCCCCCCTTACACACACACACACACACAAACACACCCCCCACACACACACACACACACACACGCCGGCTCGTCGTACACACACCACACTCTTCTCTCTTCTCATCTCTTCTCTTCTGCTCTCCTTTCTTCTCTCTTTCTCTCCCTCTCTCTTTCCTCTCTTTCTTCTTGTTCAGCCCCATTCTTTTCACCTAATATATTTCACATCTCATCTCAGCTAGATTGATGCTTTTTCGTTCTATGCAGTATATATCTGATAATAATGAAAATATTTCTTCTGCTCTCAGTGTCTGAAGTGCTGGCGTGTACTACAGGAGACATATTAAGAGCAGGTGCTATCGTTATCAGATCAAAGAGATGTTTATAAACATTGCCCAGGCCCTTAGTAACCATGACAACCCTTTCACAGACAGTCTACTGATTACTCCAGGCTTGCTGTAGGAGTCAACTAACTAGACTAACTATGATCATCAGTCTATATCATTTGCGTTCCACTTCTGTCTGTCTGTCTCCTTATCTGTCTGTGTCTCCCTCCCTCCCTCTGTCTGTATCCCTCCCTCTTGTCTCCCTCTCTTTCTCTATGCCTCCCTCCTTCCTTCTTCTGTCTCTCCCTCCAGGGTCATTTGTGATTTCATGTATATCGCCTGTTTCTTTTCAGGCAATATATCCACCTCTCAGCTCTTTAGGGTCATGCTTGTTTGTTCTACGCAATGGATATGGCTGATAATAATACAAAGTCTTTAAACTTTCAGCCTTTTTAGTCTATTTTAGTCAAAGTTGCTATCTTTCTTTTCCTCTCCTCTCTTTCCTCTCTCTGTCCTTCTCTCTTTATTCTCTTTCTCTCCTCTCTCTTCTCTCTTCTCGTCTCTTCTCTCCTGCTCTCCTTTCTTCTCTCTTTCTCTCCCTCTCTCTTTCCTCTCTTTCTTCTTGTTCAGCCCCATTCTTTTCACCTAATATATTTCACATCTCATCTCAGCTAGATTGATGCTTTTTTGTTCTATGCAGTGTATATATCTGATAATAATGAAAATGTTTATTCTTTCAGCCTTTTCAACTTTCATCTTTAACAGTATAACAGTATTAATTTGTTTCATATTTCTGCATATATGAGTCATTATCAGTTAGAAAATCTACTCAGACCTCACAATGTTCTACATATTTTGTCATTATTCAACCTTTAAAGCAAACAGTTCAGTTTAGCATAAACTTTTAACTTTTTAATGAAATTCATACTTATTAAACGGATTTCCGCTTTTTCAACTATTTTCACTATTTCAACTTCTTCTTACGGATTTAAGCTATTCGACCAGTTTAGCTTTAGCAATTCAGCTATTCAGCATTCCCACGCATTTTCTGCAGGAAATGCATTTTCTAGTTATTCTTAGTTTTAATTGGGGGAATGCTGTTCTACAGCATTCCACCTATTGTTATTCGGTTCTTTATTATTCTTCGTTTTATTCCCTCTTCCGTACGTTTTTTGGCTCTCTGTAACTTCTGCATACTTTTACCTATTTAAACCATTCAACTTTTCAAATGTTCAGCTCTTTCAGCTAATGATGGGACTTCTTCAACTTTTTTTCTACTATTTATACTTTTTAAATTTTAAGCTTTTTAACACTTTTTTTTAACATTAAAGTGAATGAGAGCAGCCTTCAACTCCTTAAAATCTTCTTCTGCTTCAAAATGTATCTCCTCCTACACTCTTCCACCTACAGACGTGATTCAAACTTTAAACTGTTCACAAAATATTCAGCTATCCGGGGTCTACTTTTCAATTTGATATCTTTTACAGTTTTTGTGAAAAAGCCGTCTAAGTTTAGTGATCTTTTCAGGATTTTTTATCGATTAAACAGAGTGTGTGTGTGTCTTCTTAGAGTGATGATGTCATCACTCAGAGTGTGAAGCTTCAAAAAAATTATCTTTGTCCCTTCTTCTCAAATTGCTCTCACGCCCACAATATCTACTTGGCATACACAATTTATACATCAAAACGTAGGTATTTTTGTCTAGTTTTAGAAGATCTGCTCAGTTTTGTGATACGCCTTTTACTTTTGGCTGGTTGAGCTTCCAAATGACAAGATGTCCATATCGTTCTCCATTGGCTTCAATGATCAAACTCCTAGATATTTCCCAGCGAAACACTGAACGAACCACTTTTTGAAATCGCTGATATGACCACATTTTTACGTTTATCCATATAAATTTTATACCGATACGTTCACAAAGGCCTTGTGATGCTCAGGATCACGTCATTTGACTGATAGCAGTTATCGTTTTGCCACTGTGAGGCTTTGTTTGAGAGCTCGCTCTCAGGGACTCTGAATAGCTGAAGCACAGCACAGCTGACAGATTCAGCAGGTGTTGCTCATCAACTTGATTACAGACATCAAATCATGTTTATAAACATATCCACTGGCCATTCGTTACCATGACAACACTTTCACAGACACACCCAGATACTACAGGCAGTAATATCAACAGTAGTCTATACAGATACTACAGGCAGTAATATGAACAGTAGTCTATACAGATACTACAGGCAGTAATATGAACAGTAGTCTATACAGATACTACAGGCAGTAATATGAACAGTAGTCTATACAGATACTACAGGCAGTAATATCAACAGTAGTCTATACAGATACTACAGGCAGTAATATGAACAGTAGTCTATACAGATACTACAGGCAGTAATATGAACAGTAGTCTATACAGATACTACAGGCAGTAATATGAAAAGTAGTCTATACAGATACTACAGGCAGTAATATGAACAGTAGTCTATACAGATACTACAGACAGTAATATGAACAGTAGTCTGTGGTCTTCCACTCTCTGTTTCTTTCTCTCCCCTCTTATCTCTCTGTTTCTCTTTTCTTTCTCTCTCTCTCCCCTGTTTCTCTCTTCTCCTCTATCCCTCCTCTCTCCTTCTCTCTCTCTCTCTTTTTTCTCTCTCTCCTTCTTTCTCCATCCGCCTTCTCCCTCCCTCTCTATCTCTCTGTTTCTCTTTTCTTTCTCTCTCTCCCTGTTTCTCTCTCTTTTCTCTCTCTCTGTCCTCTCTCCATCCCTCCATCTCTCTCTGTCTCTCTCTCTCTTTTCTCTCTCTCTCCTTCTCTCTCTCCGCCTTCTCCCTCCCTCTCTCCCTGTCTCTTTCTCTTTTTTCTCTCTCTCCTTCTTTCTCCATCCCGCCTTCTCCCTCCCTCTCTATCTCTCTGTTTCTCTTTTCTTTCTCTCTCTCTCCCCCTGTTTCTCTCTCTTTTCTCTCTCCATCCCTCCTTCTCCCTCTCTCTCTGTCCTCTCTCCATCCCGCCTTCTCCCTCCCTCTCTATCTCTCGGTTTCTCTTTTCTTTCTCTCTCTCTCCCTGTTTCTCTCTCTTTTCTCTCTCTCTGTCCTCTCTCCATCCCTCCTTCTCTTCTCTCTCTCTCTTTTTTCTCTCTCTCCTTCTCTCTATCCCCTTCTCCCTCCCTCTCTCCCTGTCTCTTTCTCTTTTTCTCTCTCTCTCCTTCTTTCTCCATCCCGCCTTCTCCCTCCCTCTCTATCTCTGTTTCTCTTTTTCTTTCTCTCTCTCTCCCCTGTTTCTCTCTCTTTTCTCTCCATCCCTCCCTCTCTCTCTCTCTCTCTCTTTCTCTCTCTCTCTTTCTCCATCCCGCCTTCTCCCTCCCTCTCTATCTCTCTGTTTCTCTTTTCTTTCTCTCTCTCTCCGTTTCTTTCTCTTTTCTCTCTCTCTGTCCTCCCTCCATCCCTCCTTCTCCCTCCCTCTCTTACTTTCTTTAACTTATTGAACCAATTTCCACTTTTTCAACTATTCTTCAGCTTCAGCTAAAGACTTCACAATGTTCTACATATTTTGTCATTTTTCAGCTTTAAAGGCCAACAATTTAGCGTCAACTTTGAACTTTTTACGATTTCCACTTTTTCAACTATTCTCTCTACTTCAACTTCTTCTTACAGATTTCAGCTATTCAACCAGTTAGCTTTAGCAGTTCAGCTATTCAGCATTCCACGCATTTTCGCGGGAAATGCATTTTCTGGATTGGGGAATGCTGTTTTCACCATTCCACCTATTGTTATCCTGTTCTTTATTTTTCTGCTTATTATTCCGTACGTTTTTTGGCTCTCCGTAACTTCTGCATACTTTCACCTATTTAAACCATTCAACTTTTCAAATGTTCACCTCTTTCAGCTAATGATGGGACTTCTTCAACTTTTTTTACTACATTTATACTTTTTCAAATTTTAGCCTTTTTAACACTTTTTTTTACATTGAAGTCAATGAGAGCGGGCTTCAAATCCTTCAAATCCTCTTCTGCTTCAAAATGTATCTCCTCCTACATTCTTGCCCCACAAAGACGTGATTCAAAATTTAAAATGTTCACAAAATATTCAGCTATTCGGGGTCTACTTTTCAGTTTGATATCTTTAACAGTTTTTGTAAAAAAGCTGTTTAAGTTTAGTGATCATTTCAGGAAATTTTATCGATTAAACAGGGTGTGTATTGCGCTGCTTAGAGTGGATGATGTCATAGCTAGAGGGTGAAGCTTCGAAAAAATTATCTTTGTCCCTTCTCAATAAATTGTTCTCACGCCCACAATATCTACTTGTCATACACAATTTATACATCAAAACGTAGGTATTTTTGTCTAGTTTCAGAAGATCTGCTCAGTTATGCAATACGTCTCATACTTTTGGCTCAGCGAACTTCCAAATGACAAGATATCCATTTCTTTCTTCATTGGCTCCAATGTTAAAACTCGTGGATATTTCCCAGCGAAACACTGAACGAACCACTTTTTGAAATCGCTGATATGACCACATTTTTACGTTTATCCATATAAATTTTATACCGATACGTTCACAAAGGCCTTGTGGTGCTCAGGATCACGTCATTTGACTGATAGCAGTTATCGTATTTCCACTGTGAGGCTTTGTTTGAGAGCTCGCTCTCAGGGACTCTGAATAGCTGAAGCACAGCACAGCTGACAGATTCAGCAGGTGTTGCTCATCAACTTGATTACAGACATCAATGCAGGTTTATAAACATATCCACTGGCCATTGGTTACCATGACAACACTTTCACAGACACACCCAGATACTACAGGCTACAGGCCTCCTTCCATCTCTCTCTTTCCCTCTCTCTCTCTCTCTGTCTCTTTTTCTTTACCTCTGCCTCTCTCTCTATCTCTTTCTCTCTCTCTTTTTTTTTTCTCTCTCGCCTTCTCTCTTCATCCCTCCTTCTCCATCCCTCTCTTCCCCCCTCTCTTCCTTTTCGCTCTCCATCTCTTTATTTCCCTCTCTATCCCCCCTCTCTCTCTCTCTCCTTCTCTTTCTCTCTCTTTTTGTCTCTCCCTCTCAGACCTCACAATATTCTACATATTTTGTCATTTTCAGCTTTAAAGCCAACAGTTTAGTTTCGGTCCACTTTTGTTTTTATGATTCATACTTCTTTAAACACGATTTCCACTTTTTCTACTACTTTTCTTATTTCCTTTCTTCTCATTCTCTGGCACTGTTTTATGTCTTTGTCTTCTCTCTTCTATTCTCTTGTTCTGGTCTGTCTGTCTGTCTTCTCCCTTCCCCTCTCTCTCTCTTTTTCCATCTGCCTCTCTCTCTTCTCTCTATCTGTCTCTCTTCTTTCTCTCTTTATCCTCTCTCTCTCTTTTTCTTTCCTCTCTCCCTCCATCCCTCCTTCTCCCTCCCTGTCTCTACCTCCCCCTCTCTTCCTTTCTCTCTCTCTCTCCTCTCTCTTTCCCTCTCTCTTTCTGTTTCTTTCTTTCCTTGCCTCTCTCTCCCTCTCTATCCTCTCTCTCTCTTTCTCTCTCTACTACCTCTCTCTCTTTTCCCTCTCTCTCTCCTCTTTCTCTCTCTTTGTTTCCTTCTCTCTCTTTTCTCTCTCTTTGTATTTCCCTCTCTCTCTCATCCCCTCTCTCTCCCCTCTCTCTTTCCCCTCTCTCTCTCTCTCTCCCTTCTCTCTCTCTATTTCCTTCTTTCTCCATCCCTCCTCTCCCTCCCTCTCTCCTCCCTCTCTCTCTCTCTCTCTATCTTTCTTTCCCCTCTCTCTCTCTCCTTTCCTCTCTATCCCTCTCTTCTTTGTTCTATGCAATGGATGTAATTGCTGATAATAAGTCTTTTTAGTCAATTTTATTGAAACTTCCACTTTTAACAGTTTTACAGTTTAGCTTACAGCTTTTCTACAAATGTATTTCCAAAGGGTATTTTTATTATTATTATATTATATTGGTGGTGTTCTTCAACTTTTTCAATGAAATTCATACTTATTGAACCAATTTCCACTTTTTCAACTATTCTTCTGCTTCAGCTAAAGACCTCACAATGTTCTACATATTTTTCACTTTTCAACTTTTATAGCCACAAATTCAGTGTTTAGCGTCAACTTTGAACTTTTTAGACGATTTCCACTTTTCAACTATTCTCACTATTTCAACTTATTATGGATTTGGTATTCATCATTAGTTATGAACGTAGTCTATCACAGATACTACAGGCAGTAATAGAAATGTTATACATATTACGGGTGTAGTTTATAAAAGTAATTAAGTGGTCTATACAGACTAGGGTACTATGAACACTAGTCTATACAGATTACTGGGAGTATATGTGAACAATAGTCTGCTGGTCTTCCACTTCTCTCTGACTGTCTTCTCTCTCCGCCTCTCTATCTCTCTGTTTCTCTTTTCTTTCTCTCTCTCTCTCCTGTCTCTCTCTCTTTTTCTCTCTCTCTCTCTCTCCTTCTCTCTCCTCCCATTCTCCCTCCCCTCTCTCCCTGTCTCTCTCTTTTCTCTCTCTCTCTCCTTCTCTCTCCATCCCTCCTTCTCCCTCCCTCTCTTACTTTCTTTAACTTATTGAACCAACCTTTCCACTTTTTCAACTATTCTTCAGCTTCAGCTAAAGACTTCACAATGTTCTACATATTTTGTCATTTTTCAGCTTTTTAAAGCCAACAATTTAGGCGTCAACTTTGAACTTTTTAACGATTTCCACTTTTTCAACTATTCTCTCTACTTCCACTTCTTCTTACAGATTTCAGCTATTCAACCAGTTAGCTTTAGCAATTCAGCTATTCAGCATTCCCCCGCATTTTCCGCATGGGAAATGCTTTTTCTAGTTTTAATTTTATTATTCCTCTCTTCCGT
Source organism: Perca fluviatilis (assembly GCF_010015445.1). NCBI lineage: Eukaryota > Metazoa > Chordata > Actinopteri > Perciformes > Percidae > Perca > Perca fluviatilis. The sequence continues at coordinate 31,254,034 of NC_053119.1, forward strand.
ACGTTTTTTTTTGGCTCTCTGTAACTTCTGCATACTTTCACCTATTTAAACCATTCAACTTTTCAAATGTTCACCTCTTTCAGCTAATGATGGGACTTCTTCAACTTTCTTTCTACTATTTATACTTTTTAAAATATTCAGCTTTTTAACACTTTTTTTTAACATTAAAGGTCAATGAGGCAAGCTTCAAATCCTTCAAATCCTCTTCTGCTTCAAACTGTATCTCCTCCTACATTCTTTCACCTACAGACATCAAACAAACTTTAAAATGTTCACAAAATATTCGGCTATCCGGGGTCTACTTTTTCAGTTTGATATCTTTAACAGTTTTGGAAAAAGCTGTTTTAAGTTTTAATTTAGGATATTTATTTATTAAACAAGGTTGTTGTATTAGCTGCTTTCGATTGGATGATGTCATAGCTAGAGGGTGAAGCTTCGAGAAAAATTATCTTTGTCCCTTCTCAATAAATTGTTTTCTCAGCCCACAATATCTACTTGTCATACACAATTTATACATCAAAGCATAGGTATTTTTGTCTAGTTTCAGAAGATCTCCAGTTATGCAATAGCGTCGTACTTTTGGCTCAGCGAACTTCCAAATACGATCCAATATCCTTTCTTTCTTCATTGGCTCCAATGTTAAAACTTCGTGGATATTTCCCAGCGAAACACTGAGCGAACCACTTTTGAAATCGCTTATGATATCCATTTTTACGTTTATCCATATAAATGTTATACCGATCACGTTCACAAAGGCCTTGTGGTGCTCAGGATCCGTCATTTGACTGATAGCAGTTATCGTATTTCCACTGTGAGGCTTTGTTTGAGGCTTCGCTCTCAGGGACTCTGAATAGCTGAAGCACAGCACAGCTGACAGATTCAGCAGGTGTTGCTCATCAACTTGATTACAGACATCAATGCAAGTTTATAAACATATCCACTGGCCATTGGTTACGATGACAACACTTTCACTGAACACACCCCAGATACTACAGGCCTACGGCCTCCTTCCATCTCTCTCTTTCCCTCTCTCTCTCTCTGTCTCTTTTCTTTACCTCTGCCTCTCTCTCTTTTCTTTCTCTCTCTTTTTTTCTTCTCTCTCTCCTTCTCTCTTCATCCCACTCCTTCTCCATCCCTCTCTTCCCCCTCTCTTCCTTTGCCCCTCTCCATCTCTTTATTTCCCTCTCTATCCCCCTCTCTCTCTCTTTTCCTTCTCTTTCTCTCTCTTTTCTCTCCCTCTCCAGACCTCACAATATTCTACATATTTTGTATTTTTCGCTTTTAAAAGCCAGCAGTTCAGTTTAGCGTCGACTTTTAGCTTTTTAATGAAATTCATACTTCTTTAAGCGATTTCCACTTTTTCTACTACTCTCTCACTACTTCAACTACTACAACATTCACTGGCCAGTAGTTACCATGACAACAGATACACACCCAGATACTACAGGCAGGGATATGAACTTTAGTCATGTCTTCTCTCTTCTATTCTCTTGTTCTGGTCTGTCTGTCTGTCTTCTCTGCCCCCCCTCTCTATCTCTCTTTTTCCATCTGCCTCTTTCTCCCTCTCTATCTGTCTCTCTCTCTTTCTCTCTCTATCCCTCTATCTCTATTTTTCTTTCACTCTCTCCATCCCTCCTTCTCCCTCCCTGTCTCTACCTCCCCCTCTCTTCCTTTCTCTCTCTCTCACTCTCTTTCCCTCTCTCTCTCTGTCTCTTTCTTTCCCTTTGCCTCTCTCTCCCTCTCTATCCTCTCTCTCTTTCTCTCTCTATACCTCTCTCTCTTTCCCTCTCTCTCTCTCCTCTTTCTCTCTCTTTGTCTCTCCCTCTCTCTCCTTTCTCTCTCTTTGTATTTCCCTCTCTCTCTCTCATCCCCTCTCTCTCTCCCCCTCTCTCTCATCCCCCTCTCTCTCTCTCCATGTCCCTCTCTCTCTCTATTTCCTTCTTTCTCCATCCCTCCTCTCCCTCCCTCTCTCCCTCCCCCTCTCTCTCTCTCTCTATCTTTCTTTCCCTCTCTCTCTCTCCTTTCCTCTCTATCCCTCTCTTCTTTGTTCTATGCAATGGATATGGCTGATAATAAGTCTTTTTAGTCAATTTATTGAAACTTCCACTTTTAACAGTTTTACAGTTTAGCTTACCGCTTTTCTACAAATGTATTTCAAGAAATTATTTTATTATTATTATATTATATTAGTGGTGTTCTTCCAACTTTTCAATGAAATTCTATACTTATTGAACCAATTTCCACTTTTTCAACTATTCTTCTGCTTCAGCTAAAGACCTCACAATGTTCTACATATTTTTTCACTTTTCAACTTTTATAGCCAACAATTCCAGTTTAAGCGTCAACTTTGAACTTTTTAACGATTTCCACTTTTTCAACTATTCTCCACTATTTCAACTTATTATGGATTTGAGGGTATTCATCCAGTTAGTTATGAACAGTAGTCTATACAGATACTACAGGCAGTAATATGAACAGTATGTCTATACAGATACTACAGGCAGTAATATGAACAGTAGTCTATACAGATACTACAGGCAGTAATATGAACAGTAGTCTATACAGATACTACAGGCAGTAATATGAACACTAGTCTATACAGATACTACAGGGCAGTAATATGAACAATAGTCTGTGGTCTTCCACTTCTCTCTGACTGTCTTCTCTCTCCGCCTCTCTATCTCTCTGTTTCTCTTTTTCTTTCTCTCTCTCTCTTTTTTCCTGTCTCTCTCTTTTTTTCTCTCTCTCTCTCTCCTTCTCTCTCCATCCCACATTCTCCCTCCCTCTCTTCCTGTCTCTCTCTTTTTCTCTCTCTCCTCCTTCTCCATCTCTCCTTCTCCCTCCCTCTCTTACTTTCTTTAACTTATTGAACCAATTTCCACTTTTCAACTATTCTTCAGCTTCAGCTAAAGACTTCACAATGTTCTACATATTTTGTCATTTTCAGCTTTTAAAGCCAAACCAATTTAGCGTCAACTTTGAACTTTTAACGATTTCCACTTTTTCCTATTCTCTCTACTTCAACTTCTTCTTACAGATTTCAGCTATTCAATCGTTAGCTTTAGCAGTTCAGCTGTTCAGCATTCCCGCGCATTTTCCAGGAAATGCATTTTCTAGATTTTAATTTTATTCCCTCTTCCGTACGTTTTTGGCTCTCTGTAACTTCTGCATACTTTCACCTATTTAAACCATTCAACTTTTCAAATGTTCACCTCTTTCAGCTAATGATGGGACTTCTTCAACTTTCTTTCTACTATTTATACTTTTTAAAATATTCAGCTTTTTAACCTTTTTTTTTAACATTAAAAGTCAATGAGAGCAAGCTTCAAATCCCTCAAATCCTCTTCTGCTTCAAACTGTATCTCCTCCCTACGTTCTTTCACCTACAGACACGCAAACAAACTTTAAAATGTTCACAAAATATTCAGCTATCCGGGGTCTACTTTTCAGTTTGATATCTTTAACAGTTTTTGTAAAAGCTGTTTAAGTTTAGTGATCATTTCAGGAAATTTTATTTATTAAACAGGGTGTGTGTATTAGCTGCTTAGAGTGGATGATGTCATAGCTAGAGGGTGAAAGCTTGAAAAAATTATCTTTGTCCCTTCTCAATAAATTGTTCTCCGCGCCACAATATCTACTTGTCATACACAATTTTACATCAAAACGTAGGTATTTTGTCTAGTTTCAGAAGATCTGCTCGTTATGCAATACGTCTCATACTTTTGGCTCAGCGAACTTCCAAATGACAAGATATCCATTTCTTTCTTCATTGGCTCCAATGTTAAAACTTCGTGGATATTTCCCAGCGAAACACTGAGCGAACCACTTTTTGAAATTGGCTGATATGACCACTTTTTACGTTTATCCATATAAATTTTATACCCGATCCGTTCACAACTTCCTTGTGGTGCCTCAGGATTCCGTCATTTGACTGATAGCAGTTATCGTTATTTCCACTGTGAGGCTTTTGTTTGAGAGCGCGCTCTCCAGGGACTCTGAATAGCTGAAGCACAGCACAGCTGACAGATTCAGCAGGTGTTGCTCATCAACTTGATTACAGACATCAATGCAAGTTTATAAACATATCCACTGGCCATTGGTTACCATGACAACACTTTCACAGACACACCCAGATACTACAGGCTACAGGACTCCTTCCATCTCTCTCTTTCCCTCTCTCTTTGTCTCTTTTTTTCTTTACCTTTTTTTTTTTTTTTTTTTTTTTTTTTTTTTTTTTTTTTTCTTTTTTTTTTTTTTTTTTCTTTTTTTTTTTTCTCTCTCCTTCTCTCTCCCATCCCTTCTCCCTCCTCTCTTCTCTCTGTTTCTTTTTTTTTCTCTCTCTCTCCCTGTTTCTCTCTATTTTCTCTTTCTCTGTCCTCTCTCCATCCCTCCTCCCTCCCTCTCTTACTTTCTTTAACTTATTGAACCAATTTCCACTTTTTCAACTATTCTTCAGCTTCAGCTAAAGACTTCACAATGTTCTACATATTTTGTCATTTTTCAGCTTTTTAAAGCCAACTTTTAACGTTTTCCACTTTTTTCAACTATTCTCACTACTTTAACTTCTTCTTACAGATTTCAGCTATTCATCCAGTTAGCTTTAGCAGTTCAGCTATTTCAGCATTCCCACGCATTTTCAGCAGGGAAATGCATTTTCTAGTTGGGGAATGCTGTTCAAATTAACGTTCCACCTATTGTTATTCGGTTCTTTATTATTCTTAGTTTTATTTTTATTTCCCTCTTCCGTACGTTTTTGGCTCTCTGTAACTTCTGCATACTTTCACCTATTTAAACCATTCAACTTTTCAAATGTTCACCTCTTTCAGCTAATGATGGGACTTCTTCAACTTTCTTTCTACTATTTATACTTTTTAAAAATATTCAGCTTTTTAACACTTTTTTTAACATTAAAGTCAATGAGGCAAGCTTCAAATCCTTCAAATCCTCTTCTGCTTCAAACTGTCATCTCCTCCTACGTTCTTTCACCTACCAGACACCAAACAAACTTTAAAATGTTCACAAAATATTCAGCTATCCGGGGTCTACTTTTCAGTTTGATATCTTTAACAAAGTTTTTGTAAAAAGCTGTTTAAGTTTAGTGATCATTTCAGGAAATTTTATCGATTAAACAAGGGTGTGTATTGCGCTGCTTAGAGTGGATGATGTCATAGCTAGAGGGTGAAGCTTCGAAAAAATTATCTTTGTCCTTTCTCAATAAATTGTTCTCCACGCCCACAATATCTACTTGTCATACACAATTTATACATCAAAGCGTAGGTATTTTTGTCTAGTTTCCAGATCTGCAGTTATGCAATACGTCTCGTACTTTTGGCTCAGCGAACTTCCAAATGACAAGATATCCATTTCTTTCTTCATTGGCTCCAATGTTAAAACTTCGTGGATATTTCCCAGCAGAAACACTAGACGAACCACTTTTTGAAATCGCTGATATGACCACATTTTTACGTTTATCCATATAAATGTTTATACAACGATACGTTCACAAAGGCCTTGTGGTTGCTCAGGATCACGTCATTTGACTGATAGCAGTTATCGTATTTTTCCACTGTGAGGCTTTGTTTGAGGCTGCGCTCTCAGGGACTCCTGAATAGCTGAAGCACAGCTGGCTGACAGATTCCAGCAGGTGTTGCTCATCAACTTGATTACAGACATCAATGCAAGTTTATAAACATATCCACTGGCCATTGGTTACCATGACAACACTTTCACAGACACACCCAGATACTACAGGCTACAGGCCTCCTTCCATCTCTCTCTTTCCCTCTCTCTCTCTCTGTCTCTTTTTCTTTACCTCTGCCTCTCTCTCTATCTCTTTCTCTCTCTCTTTTTCTCTCTCTCTCCTTCTCTCTTCATCCCTCCTTCTCCATCCCTCTCTTCCCCCTCTCTTCCTTTCGCTCTCCATCTCTTTATTTCCCTCTCTATCCCCCTCTCTCTCTCTTTCCTTCTCTTTCTCTCTCTTTGTCTCTCCCTCTCAGACCTCACAATATTCTACATATTTTGTCATTTTTCAGCTTTTAAAGCCAGCAGTTCAGTTTAGCGTCGACTTTTAGCTTTTTAATGAAATTCATACTTCTTCAAACGATTTCCACTTTTTCTACTACTCTCACTACTTCAACTACTACAAACATTCACTGGCCAGTAGTTACCATGACAACAGATACACACCCAGATACTACAGGCAGGAATATGAACTTTAGTCTGTCTTCTCTCTTCTATTCTCTTGTTCTGGTCTGTCTGTCTGTCTTCTCTCGCTCCCCTCTCTATCTCTCTTTTTCCATCTGCCTCTTTCTCCCTCTCTATCTGTCTCTCTCTCTTTCTCTCTCTATCCCTCTCTCTCTATTTTTCTTTCACTCTCTCCATCCCTCCTTCTCCCTCCCTGTCTCTACTCTCCCCTCTCTTCCTTTCTCTCTCTCTCATCACTCTCTTTCCCTCTCTCTCTGTCTCTTTTTCTTTCCTTTGCCTCTCTCTCCCTCTCTATCCTCTCTCTCTCTTTCTCTCTCTATACCTCTCTCTCTTTCCTCTCTCTCTCTCCTCTTTCTCTCTCTTTGTCTCTCCCTCTCTCTTTTTTTCTCTCTTTGTATTTCCCTCTCTCTCTTCATCCCCTCTCTCCTCTCTCTCTCATCCCCTCTCTCTCTCTCCATGTCCCTCTCTCTCTCTATTTCCTTCTTTCTCCATCCCTCCTCTCCCTCCCTCTCTCCCTCCCCCTCTCTCTCTCTCTCTATCTTTCTTTCCCTCTCTCTCTCTCCTTTCCTCTCTATCCCTCTCTTCTTTTTCTATGCAATGGATATGGCTGATAATAAGTCTTTTTAGTCAATTTATTGAAACTTCCACTTTTAACAGTTTTACAGTTTAGCTTACCGCTTTTCTACAAATGTATTTCAAGAAATTATTTTATTATTATTATATTATATTAGTGGTGTTCTTCAACTTTTCAATGAAATTCATACTTATTGAACCAATTTCCACTTTTTCAACTATTCTTCTGCTTCAGCTAAAGACCTCACAATGTTCTACATATTTTTTCACTTTTCAACTTTTATAGCCAACAATTCAGTTTAGCGTCAACTTTGAACTTTTTAACGATTTCCACTTTTTCAACTATTCTCACTATTTCAACTTATTATGGATTTGAGGTATTCATCCAGTTAGTTATGAACAGTAGTCTATACAGATACTACAGGCAGTAATATGAACAGTAGTCTATACAGATACTACAGGCAGTAATATGAACAGTAGTCTATACAGATACTACAGGCAGTAATATGAACAGTAGTCTATACAGATACTACAGGCAGTAATATGAACACTAGTCTATACAGATACTACAGGCAGTAATATGAACAATAGTCTGTGGTCTTCCACTTCTCTCTGACTGTCTTCTCTCTCCGCCTCTCTATCTCTCTGTTTCTCTTTTCTTTCTCTCTCTCTCTCTCCCTGTCTCTCTCTCTTTTTCTCTCTCTCTCTCTCCTTCTCTCTCCATCCCACATTCTCCCTCCCTCTCTCCCTGTCTCTCTCTTTTTCTCTCTCTCTCCTTCTCTCTCCATCCCTCCTTCTCCCTCCCTCTCTTACTTTCTTTAACTTATTGAACCAATTTCCACTTTTTCAACTATTCTTCAGCTTCAGCTAAAGACTTCACAATGTTCTACATATTTTGTCATTTTTCAGCTTTTAAAGCCAACAATTTAGCGTCAACTTTGAACTTTTTAACGATTTCCACTTTTTCAACTATTCTCTCTACTTCAACTTCTTCTTACAGATTTCAGCTATTCAACCAGTTAGCTTTAGCAGTTCAGCTGTTCAGCATTCCCACGCATTTTCCGCAGGAAATGCATTTTCTAGTTTTAATTTTATTATTCCCTCTTCCGTACGTTTTTTGGCTCTCTGTAACTTCTGCATACTTTCACCTATTTAAACCATTCAACTTTTCAAATGTTCACCTCTTTCAGCTAATGATGGGACTTCTTCAACTTTCTTTCTACTATTTATACTTTTTAAAATATTCAGCTTTTTAACACTTTTTTTAACATTAAAGTCAATGAGAGCAAGCTTCAAATCCTTCAAATCCTCTTCTGCTTCAAACTGTATCTCCTCCTACGTTCTTTCACCTACAGACACCAAACAAACTTTAAAATGTTCACAAAATATTCAGCTATCCGGGGTCTACTTTTCAGTTTGATATCTTTAACAGTTTTTGTAAAAAAGCTGTTTAAGTTTAGTGATCATTTCAGGAAATTTTATCGATTAAACAGGGTGTGTATTGCGCTGCTTAGAGTGGATGATGTCATAGCTAGAGGGTGAAGCTTCGAAAAAATTATCTTTGTCCCTTCTCAATAAATTGTTCTCACGCCCACAATATCTACTTGTCATACACAATTTATACATCAAAACGTAGGTATTTTTGTCTAGTTTCAGAAGATCTGCTCAGTTATGCAATACGTCTCATACTTTTGGCTCAGCGAACTTCCAAATGACAAGATATCCATTTCTTTCTTCATTGGCTCCAATGTTAAAACTCTGGATATTTCCCAGCGAAACACTGAACGAACCACTTTTTGAAATCGCTGATATGACCACATTTTTACGTTTATCCATATAAATTTTATACCGATACGTTCACAAAGGCCTTGTGGTGCTCAGGATCACGTCATTTGACTGATAGCAGTTATCGTATTTCCACTGTGAGGCTTTGTTTGAGAGCTCGCTCTCAGGGACTCTGAATAGCTGAAGCACAGCACAGCTGACAGATTCAGCAGGTGTTGCTCATCAACTTGATTACAGACATCAATGCAAGTTTATAAACATATCCACTGGCCATTGGTTACCATGACAACACTTTCACAGACACACCCAGATACTACAGGCTACAGGACTCCTTCCATCTCTCTCTTTCCCTCTCTCTCTCTCTCTGTCTCTTTTTCTTTACCTCTGCCTCTCTCTCTATCTCTTTCTCTCTCTCTTTTTCTCTCTCTCTTTTCTCTCTCCATCCCTCCTTCTCCCTCCCTCTCTCTCTGTCCTCTCTCCATCCCTCCTTCTCCTTCCCTCTCTCTCTGTCTCTCTCTCTCTTTTTCTCTCTCTCCTTCTCTCTCCATCCCGCCTTCTCCCTCCCTCTCTATCTCTCTGTTTCTCTTTTATTTTTCTCTCTCTCTCTCCCTGTTTCTCTCTATTTTCTCTTTCTCTGTCCTCTCTCCATCCCTCCTTCTCCCTCTCTTACTTTCTTTAACTTATTGAACCAATTTCCACTTTTTCAACTATTCTTCAGCTTCAGCTAAAGACTTCACAATGTTCTACATATTTTGTCATTTTTCAGCTTTTAAAGCCAACTTTTTAACGATTTCCACTTTTTCAACTATTCTCACTATTTTAACTTCTTCTTACAGATTTCAGCTATTCATCCAGTTAGCTTTAGCAGTTCAGCTATTCAGCATTCCCACGCATTTTCCGCAGGAAATGCATTTTCTAGTTGGGGGAATGCTGTTCAACAGCATTCCACCTATTGTTATTCGGTTCTTTATTATTCTTAGTTTTAATTTTATTATTCCCTCTTCCGTACGTTTTTTGGCTCTCTGTAACTTCTGCATACTTTCACCTATTTAAACCATTCAACTTTTCAAATGTTCACCTCTTTCAGCTAATGATGGGACTTCTTCAACTTTCTTTCTACTATTTATACTTTTTAAAATATTCAGCTTTTTAACACTTTTTTTAACATTAAAGTCAATGAGAGCAAGCTTCAAATCCTTCAAATCCTCTTCTGCTTCAAACTGTATCTCCTCCTACGTTCTTTCACCTACAGACACCAAACAAACTTTAAAATGTTCACAAAATATTCAGCTATCCGGGGTCTACTTTTCAGTTTGATATCTTTAACAGTTTTTGTAAAAAAGCTGTTTAAGTTTAGTGATCATTTCAGGAAATTTTATCGATTAAACAGGGTGTGTATTGCGCTGCTTAGAGTGGATGATGTCATAGCTAGAGGGTGAAGCTTCGAAAAAATTATCTTTGTCCCTTCTCAATAAATTGTTCTCACGCCCACAATATCTACTTGTCATACACAATTTATACATCAAAACGTAGGTATTTTTGTCTAGTTTCAGAAGATCTGCTCAGTTATGCAATACGTCTCGTACTTTTGGCTCAGCGAACTTCCAAATGACAAGATATCCATTTCTTTCTTCATTGGCTCCAATGTTAAAACTCGTGGATATTTCCCAGCGAAACACTGAACGAACCACTTTTTGAAAATCGCTGATATGACCACATTTTTACGTTTATCCATATAAATTTTATACCGATACGTTCACAAAGGCCTTGTGGTGCTCAGGATCACGTCATTTGACTGATAGCAGTTATCGTATTTCCACTGTGAGGCTTTGTTTGAGAGCTCGCTCTCAGGGACTCTGAATAGCTGAAGCACAGCACAGCTGACAGATTCAGCAGGTGTTGCTCATCAACTTGATTACAGACATCAAATCATGTTTATAAACATATCCACTGGCCATTCGTTACCACGACAACACTTTCACACACCCAGATACTACAGGCTACAGGACTCCTTCCATCTCTCTCTTTCCCTCTCTCTCTCTCTGTCTCTTTTTCTTTACCTCTGCCTCTCTCTCTATCTCTTTCTCTCTCTTTTTCTCTCTCTCTTTTCTCTTTTCTCCATCCCTCCTTCTCCCTCCCTCTCTCTCTCTGTCCTCTCTCCATCCCTCCTTCTCTTCCCTCTCTCTCTGTCTCTCTCTCTCTCTTTGTCTCTCTCTCCTTCTCTCTCCATCCCTTCTCCCTCCCTCTCTCTCTCTTTTTCTCTTTTTGTTCTCTCTCTCTCTCTCCTGTTTCTCTCTATTTTCTCTCTCTCTCTTCCTCTCTCCATCCCTCCTTCTCCCTCCTCTCTCTCTGTCTCTCTCTCTCTTTTTCTCTCTCTCTCTCCTCTCTCTCCACTCCTTCTCCTCCCTCTCTCTCTGTCTCTCTCTTTTCTCTCTCCTTCTCTCTGTCCCCTTCTCCTCCCTCTCCTGCTCTCTCTTTCTCTTTGTCTCTCTCTCCTTCTCTCTCCTCCCCTTCCTCCCCTCTCTATCTCTCTGTTTCTCTTTTCTCTCTCTCTCTCTCTTTTTCTCTCTATTTTTCTCTCTCTCTGTCCTCTCTCCATCCCTCCTTCTCCCTCCTCTCTCTCTGTCTCTCTCTCTCTTTTTCTCTCTCTCTGTCCTCTCTCCATCCCTCCTTCCCCTCCCTCTCTCTGTCTCTTTCTCTTTTTCTCTCTCTCTCCTTCTCTCTCTCCATTATTCCTTCTCCCTCCCTCTCTCTCTGTCCTCTCTCCATCCCTCCTTCTCCCTCCCTCTCTCTCTGTCTCTCTCTTTCTCTTTTTCTCTCTCTCTCCTTCTCTCTCCATCCCTTCTCCTCCCTCTCTCCTGTCTCTTTCTCTTTTTCTCCTCTCTCTCCTTCTCTCTCATCCCCCTTCTCCCTCCCTCTCCCTGTCTCTTTCTCTTTTTCTCTCTCTTCTTTCTCCATCCCTGCTCCTCCCTCTCTTGCTTTTCTTTAACTTATTGAACCAATTTCCACTTTTTCAACTATTCTTCAGCTTCAGCTAAAGACTTCACAATGTTCTACATATTTTGTCATTTTTCAGCTTTTAAAAGCCAACTTTTAACAGTTTCCACTTTTTTTTTCCTATTCTCACTATTTAACTTCTTCTTACAGTTTCAGCTATTCATCCAGTTGGCTTTAGCAGTTCAGCTATTCGGCATTCCCCCCGCATTTTCAGCAGGCAATGCTTTTTCTGGTTGGAGGTGCTGTTCAATAACATTCCACCCTGTTTTGATTGGTTCTTTATTATTGGGGAATGCTGTTCTACAGCATTCCACCTATTGTTTGGGTTCTTTATTGGGGGATGCTGTTTTTACAGCATTCCACCTATTGTTATCCTGTTCTTTATTATTCTTTTTACGTTTTTTTCGTACGTTTTTGGCTCTCTGTAACTTCTGCATACTTCCACCGATTTAAACCATTCAACTTTTCAAATGTTCAGCTCTTTCAGCTAATGATGGGACTTCTTCAATTTTTTTCTACTATTTATACTTTTTTAATTTTTAGGCTTTTTAACACTTTTTTAACATTGAGTGAATGGGGCAACATTCAACTCCTTAAAATCTTCTTCCACTCCCAAAGTTTTCAACTCCTTCATCTTTCACCTACGACGTCAAACAAACTTTAAAATGTTCAAAGTATGTTCAGCTATCCGACTTGTGCTTTTCATTTTGATTACGTTTACAGTTTTTGTTAAAAGCTGTTTTAAAGTTTGGGTGATCATTTCAGGAATTTTATCATTAAAGGTTTTTATTGCTCTTAGGTGGATGACATCATAGCTAGAGCCTGAGCCTTAAAAATGTCTTTGTCCCTGCTCTTAATTGCTCTCAACCCATTTTTCTACTTGTCATACACAATTTATACATCAAAACGTAGGTATTTTTGTCTAGTTTCAGAAAATCTGCTCAGTTTTGTGATACCCTTTACTTTTGGCTGTTGAGCTTCCAAATGACAAGATGTCCATATCTTCTTCATTGTCATGATCAACTCCTAGATATTTCCCAGCGAAACACTGGACAAACCACTTTTGAAATAGCTGATATGACCACATTTTACGTTTATCCATATAAATTTTTTACCCATCCAGTTCACACAGCCTTGTAGTTGCTCAGGATCAGCTCATTTGACTGATAGTAGTTATCGTTTGCACTGTGAGGCTTTGTTTGAGAGCTTCAGGGACTCCTAATAGCCAACACACCACCAGCTCTTCAACCAAGGTGTTTGCTCCGTTACACTCATCTGTTTATACCTACTCCATTCTTTCCATCCACTTTCACAACCACAGATACACGGCACACCTCCCTCCATCTCTTTCTCTCCCTTTCTCTCTCTCTCCATCCTCTCCCTTCCTTCTCCTCTTCCTCTCTCTTTCTCCTCTCTCTCCTTCCTCTATCTCTCCTTTTCCTTCTCTCTCTCTCCCTTTCCTCTCCTTCCTCTCTGTCCTCTCCATCCCTCCTTCTCTCCTCTCTCTCTTTTCTCTCTCTCTCCTTCTCCTTTCTCCCTCCCTCTCTCTCTTTCTCTTTCTCTCTCTCTCCATTCCTTCCCTCTTCCTCCATCCTCCTTCCTCTCCTTCTCTTTCTCTTTCTCCCTCTCTCCTTCTCTCTCTTCCCTCTCCTTCTCTTTCTCTTTTCCCTCTTTTTTCTCTTTCTCTTTCTTTCTCTCTCTTTCCCTCTCTTCTCTCTCTCTTCCTCTCTCCTTCCTCTCTTTCCTCTTTTTCTCTCTCTCCTTCTCTCTCTTCCTCCTTCTCCCTCCCTTCTCTTTCTCTTTTTCTCTCTCTCTCCTTCTTTCCTCATCTTCTCCCTCCTCTCTTTTCTCTTTTCTTTCTCTCTCTCTCTTTCTCTCTCTTTTCTCTCTCTTTCCTCCCTCTCTGTCCTCTCTCCTTCTCTCTCTCTGTCTCTCTCTTTCCTCTCTCTCCTCCTTTCTCTTTCCTTCTCCTCTGTTTCCTTTTCTTTCTCTCCTCTCCTTTTCTTTCCTTTTCTCTCTCTCTGTCCTCCATCCCTTCCTCTTTCTTCTCTCTTCTCTCTCTTTCTTTCCTCTCCTTCTCCTCCTCTTCTTTTCTCTTTCTCTCTTTTCTCTCTCCTTCTCCTTCTCTCTCCTCTCTCCTTTCTCTTTTCTCTTTTCTCTCTCTCTCTCTTTCTCTTCCTCCTCTCTTCCTCTCTTTTCTTTCTCTCTCTCTCTCTCTTCTCTCTTTCTTTCTCTCTCTCTCTTCTTTCCTCTCTGTCTCTCTCTTTTCTCTCTCTTTCTCCTCCTCCTCCTTCTCTCTTCTTCTCTCCTTCTTCTCTTTCTTTTTCTCTCTCCTTCTTTCTCCATCCACTTCTCCTCCCTCTGTCTCTCTGTTTCTCTTTTCTTTCTCTCTCCTGTTTCTCTCTTTTCTCTCTCTCTGTCCTCTCTCTCTCTCTCCATCTCTCTGTCTCTCTCTCTCTTTTCTCTCTCTCCTTCTCTCTCTCCTTCTCCCTCCCTCTCTCCCTGTCTCTTTCTCTTTTTTTCTCTCTCTCTCTTTCTTTCTCCTCCTTTCCTCCCTCTCTATCTCTCTGTTTCTCTTTTTTCTTTCTCTCTCTCTCCCTGTTTCTCTCTATTTTCTCTCTCCATCCCTCCTTCTCCTCTCTCTCTGTCCTCTCTCCATCCCTCCCTCTCTCTCTCTGTCTCTCTCCCTCTCTCTCTCTCTTTTCTCCATCCTTCTCCCTCCCTCTCTATCTCTGTTTCTCTTTTCTTTCTCTCTCTCTCCCTGTTTCTTTCTCTTTTCTCTCTCTCTGTCCTCTCCATCCCTCCTTCTCCCTCCCTCTCTCTGTTCTCTCTCCATCCCTCCTTCTCCCTCCATCTCTCTCTGTCTCTCTCTCTTTTTTCTCTCTCTTCTCCTTCTTTCTCCATCCCTCCTCCCTCCCTCTCTTGCTTTCTTTAACTTATTGAACCAATTTCCACTTTTTCAACTATTCTTCAGCTTCAGCTAAAGACTTCTCATGTTCTACATATTTTGTCATTTTCAGCTTTTAAGACCCAACAGTTTAGCTCAACTTTGAACTTTTAACGATTTCCACTTTTTCAACTATTCTCTCTGCTTCACTTCTTCTTACAGTTTCAGCTATTCAACCAGTTAGCTTTAGCAGTTCAGCTATTCAGCATTCCCCGCGTTTTTCATGGAAATGCATTTTCTAGTTATTTTAATTTTAACTTTATTCCGTCACGTTTTTTGGCTCTCCGTACTTCTGCATACTTTCAGCTATTTAAACCATTCAACTTTTCAAATGTTCCAGCTCTTTCAGCTAATGATGGGACTTCTTCAACTTTTTTTCTACTATTTATACTTTTTTAAAATTTTAAGCTTTTTAACACTTTTTTTTACATTGAAGTCAATGAGAGCGGACTTCAACCCCTTAAAATCTTCTTCTGCTCCCAAAGGTTTCAACTCCTTCATACTTTCACCGACGGGCGTAAACAACACTTTAAAATGTTCACAAAATATTCAGCTATCCGGGGTCTACTTTTCAGTTTGATATCTTTTACAGTTTTTGTGAAAGTGCTGTTTAAGTTTAGTGATTATTTCAGGAAATTTTATCGATTAAACAGGGTTTTGTTATTCCGCTGCTTAGAGTGGATGACATCACAGCTAGAGGGTGAAGCCGAGAAAAATTATCTTAGTTCCTTGTCTGTAAACTGCTCTCAGCCCACAATATCTACTTGTCATACACAATTTATACATCAAAACGTAGGTAATTTTGTCTAGTTTCAGAAAACTTGCTCGGTTAAGCTGATATAATGTCTTACTTTTTGGCTCAGGGCTTTCAAATGTCGAGATCAACAAATTTCTCTCCATCCGTAGCCAATGATAAAGGCGTCCATATTTTCCTGCGAAGAGCAGAACGAACCACTTTTTAAAATCGCTGACATGCCCACATTTTTATGTTTATCCATATAAATTTTATACCGATCGTTCACAAGGCCGTTTGTCTCTAACAGTCAAGTTCGCTGTTTCGATAGCATGTACTGTTGTGGATTTATTAAGGCTTGTTTGAAGGGTTCTCTCACATTGTCTCTCACTCATTAGGTGTGGTGATTAATGATCAAAGGGAGGCTTTATAAATAAAGAAGGACCAGTGCTTGTCTCATCTAAAGATAGCCCAGTGGTTATGCTGCAAGGCTTTGGTGTGGAGGACCAGGGTTCGAATCCTGCTGTGGTACATCAATCAATGTGTCCCAGTGTAGGATGTTGTTGTACTTTTTCAACCACTCTCGCTACTTCAACTTATTCTTACGTATTTAAGCTATTCATCCAGTTTAGCAGACACACACACAAACACACACACAGACACACACCTATACACACACACACGCACAGACACACACACACAGACACACACCTATACACACACACACGCACAGACACACACATAGATACACACACACACACAGATACACACACACACAGACAGACACACACACACACAGACAGACACACACCTACACACACACACACACACACACACACCTATACACACACACACACACACAGACAGACAGACACACAACACACACACACACACACACAAAGACACACAGAGACACAGACACACAAACACACACACACACACACACACACACACACACACACACACACACACACACACACACACACACAGACAGACACACACCTACACACACACACACACGCACACACAAAGACACACACAGAGACACACAAACACACACACGCAAGCACACACAGACACACACACACATGCAGACATACACAGACACACATACACAAAGCATGTTTATAAACACGTCACAGACACTTAGTAGCCATGACAACCCTTTCACAGACAGTCAAACTTTAAGCCTTTTTAGTCAATTTTAGTCAAAGTTGCTCTCTTTCTAATTTTTTCTATCTTTCCTCTCTTTTTTCTCTCCTCTCTTTCCTCTTTCCTCTCTCTCTCCTCTTTATTCTTTCTCTCCTCTCTTTATTCTCTTTCTCTCCTCTCTCTTCTCTTCTCTCCTCTCTCCTGCTCTTCTTTCTTCTCTCTTTCTCTCCTTGTCTCTTTCCTCTCTTTCTTCTTGTTCAGCCCCAGTTTTTTCACCTAATATATTTCACATCTCATCTCAGCTAGATTGATGCTTTTTCATTCTATGCAGTGTATATATCTGATAATAATAAAAATATTTCTTCTTTCAGCCTTTTCAACTTTCATCTTTAACAGTATTACAGTATTAATTTGTTTCATATTTCTGCATATGTGAGTCATTATCAGTTAGAAAATCTACTCACACCTCACAATGTTCTACACATTTTGTCATTATTCAACATTTAAAGCAAACAGTTCAGTTTAGCATAAAGTTTTAACTTTTTAATGAAATTCATACTTTAATTAAAACGATTTCGGCTTTTTCAACTATTTTGACTACTTCAACTTCTTCTTACAGATTTAAGCTATTCAACCAGTTTAGCTTTAGCAATTCAGCTGTTCAGCATTCCCACGCATTTTCTGCAGGAAATGCATTTTCTAGTTCTTAGTTTTAATTTTATTATTCCCTCTTCCGTACGTTTTTTGGCTCTCTGTAACTTCTGCATACTTTCACCTATTTAAACCATTCAACTTTTCAAATGTTCACCTCTTTCAGCTAATGATGGGACTTCTTCAACTTTCTTTCTACTATTTATACTTTTTAAAATATTCAGCTTTTTAACACTTTTTTTAACATTAAAGTCAATGAGAGCAAGCTTCAAATCCTTCAAATCCTCTTCTGCTTCAAACTGTATCTCCTCCTACGTTCTTTCACCTAC